>NC_088328.1:20025000-20205000 GCF_036884655.1 Musa acuminata AAA Group
TCTTTATCTTATTGCGTTTGTGTCCTAAAGATTGCCTTTTAAGTCTGAAAGCGAATTGCTCTCGTAAATAGCATATCATCATGAGCATGTTAAAGTATTCCCAAAATATCTTGATTTTTATGAGCAAGTTGTTCAATATTTAAATCCAAATTGGAAAAAAGAAAGAGAGGGATAATTGATTTGTTAAGGAGATTACTATTGACAACCCCTAACTTCATACAACCATGTAAATAAAATAAAATATAATTTTACTAAATATAAGCCCTCAATTATCAATCATACTCTTATTTCCCACAACCACTGATGCAGACTAGCCCAGAAGATGACATGTAAAAATATCATCTTCCAGGCTTGTAATCCGATAGCTTAACCCCTAGAAACATTAAATCGATCTAACAATGTAAAAACCTATTTCTCATCTCCTTCTCTTCGATGTTTAGATCATCTCATTTGATTATTCTTTTTTTTCATCATTTTGCAACATCAACCATAAAAGATGCCTCGGCAATTAGGAAGAGAATGAGAAAAAGAAGAAGATGATGAGAAAGAAGAAGGGGAAGAAAAAGGGATTGTACGGAAGGAGTTAGAACAGTTCGTCGAAATTAAGTGATAAGTTGAGTGCATTATAGGAGTTTCTTAGGAATATTAAAGGTTCTTAAAATGGGGCTGTAAATAGGAAAAAGGGGTTGCCAAGAGAAATATCATTTATTAAACTGAATATTCGGAATTCTAAAGATAATTTTGGTCTCTGATATTGTCGTTCCTTTTCTAAGTTCAGTTGCTATTGGTCAAGAACAGCTAGAACTTCCCAATTGCCCATAGTGTTATTCTTCATTGCTATTCTAAGCTTAGTTTTCTGCCTCTCTTATTGATATATGTTTGAGTGTATATCTCTGTTGTTCGAACATTTTTGCTTGTCATCTTTGCACCTGAAACCAGAGTGTCTGCTCTTACCAAACGTCAGTTTTCATGGTGAAACAGACCAATGTGCCAGAAAAATGGCATTTTATATAAGGTTTCTGTTCTTGTTATTGTACTACTGAATATTGTTTTTGATCTGTAATCTATTTGAGCTTACCCTATATATATTCCTCTTTTATGACCAGGCAGAAGTTTCGTCATCATTACCCTCTTGTACAATGGTGAAGGCAAAAAAGTGGGACTCCAGACCCTTAAATGTGATAGAGGATATCTGCCAATGCTATGGTCACCTGAGGCTTCTCGAAGACCAGCAGGTAAATGGCATCTCCGGTATGTCTGCCCTCCAACTGGAGCTAGAACAGGCTCGTAGCTACATCATTGAGCTTGAGTCTAAGCAACGGTCAGCAAAGAAAAAGCTCAATCACTTCTTGAAGAGCCTTGCAGTAGAGAAGGCATCATGGAGGAACAGAGAACATGAGCAAGTTCGCAGCATAATTGAAGCCATCAAGTGTAATCTTAGCAAAGAAAGGAAAAACAGAAAATGGTTGGAAGTTGTGAATGCCAAGCTGGTTGATGAACTCGCTGAGGTAAAGTTGTTAACTAAGAGGTACTTGCTTGATTTTGAGGAGGAGAGGAAGGTATGCGAGCTTATGGAGGAAGTACATGATGAACTGGCCAAGGAGATCGGTGAAGGCAAAGCTGAAGTTGAAGCTTTGAAGAGGGAGTCTGTGAAACTTCAAGAGGAAATGGACGAAGAGCGGGGGATGTTGCAGATGGCAGAAGTTTGGCGTGAAGATAGGGTACAAATGAAGTTGGTAGATGCAAAGCTCATGCTTGAGGAGAAGTATCTGCAGTTGTGCAACCTCCAAGCAGATATGGAGGCATTTCTGAAAGTGCAAGGTGGTATCGACAAAGATATGGCGATGATGAAAGAAGCAGAGATGCTTAAAGATGTTTTGAGCTCAATTAAAGTTGAAGGTATCGAGTTCTACTACCAGCCTCCTGCTTCTGGGGGCATGTCTGTCTTTGAAGAACTCCAGCCAATAGAAGAGACTAATGGGCGGGAGATAGGACAATGCTATGGATACAGCCCTGCAAGTCATGCCTCCAGAATTCATACTGTCAGCCCGGAAACTGATTTGTTTCTTCAAAACTCAGTGAAATATGCTAATGGAACGGTCAATGGGTGTAGTGATGTAGAAGATGATAGTGGCTGGGAAACTGTGAGCCAGCATGTGGGGCAGGCTTCTTGTAATTCTCCAGAAGGGAGTGACCCATCTGTGAATTGCATCTGTGAAGAAAGTTATGGATCGGTAAGAGGAACATATTGGGATGATCAAGGAGACAATGTCAAGATAAACAGTGGAATCAGTGAAATTTGCTCGACAACCACAAGACAGCATAGGAAGAAGTTATCTTCTATAAGTAGGTTTTGGAGGTCGTCATCTGCAACTAAAGGTGATAGCAAGAACGTTTCTGTAGAATTATCTAACGGAAGGTTCTCAAATTGTAGGACGCCAAATGCCACCCTTTCTTCCGATGCCAAGTCTGATGAAGTGGGCCAAAGCTCCCCAAGTGTGGGGCTGTGTTCCCCCGATTTGTTAGACCCTCATGTTACACGGGGAACGAAAGGATGTACCGAATGGCCTAGAGGAACTCAGAAGAACAGTGAGTATTCATTTGGCAGAAGATTCAGCTGCGTCAATCACTAAAACTAAAAGATTTAACATGAGTATTCATTTGGCAGTTGAAGATATGCGCCCCCGTGATCATGCCAGGCTAATTCTGGGCTGTTATTTGGTACCAGAGACAAGTACTCAAGTTTCGTAATGTTAATCTTGAAGGATGGTTTTCTCGCCAATCTGGACCGAAAGCAGAGTTTGCTGGAAACTTGCATTCGTTGCCAATTCATGTTTCTCTGTTCCCCAACTATGGTCAGGATCACGAACACAATGTACAGTGATAGTGGTCTCATTTTATACAATCAGCCAGGTCAGAATTTTCTCAAATGCGATAAATATATCGATAGTTGTAAATGTCATTGTTCGATGCTTCATCATCTGTAGACCCGAGCAATAATAGATCATCAACTGGGTCTGCCTTTGTGCTGTACATGTCTGTGAGGTGGATTCATTTGGGGAATGTGAAGCAGTCTTTGCTTCTATATTCATGTAATAAAATCATCATCAAAGTCATATTGTTTTGCATGTTACAAAGTTCATCTGCTCGTGTCAAATACATCTCTTCAGATGACTGAGAGCTCTAAACAATGGAATGTCATTTAATACCATTAGATGATAAACAATAGCACTGATTCCCTCGAGTGTAGTGTTATCTAGTAAATGTTACCACCGCATTCCCATATTAAACGGTAAGCACATTAATCACACCTAATCATGTCGATTCCACTGTACCAATAATACCCTAATTTATTAATGGGTCATTAGGGAGGACAACTTTCGGTGATGCCACTACAGAATCTCGTGTCGCATGGAATCATACTATATGCTTCTTGGGGTCCAGCGGCAGGAAAGATTCTGATTCCTAAAAGCAAGCCTTGGATCTCTCACATCTTCTCCGATCCCCAAATTCGTCTTAAACACGATGATTCGTCTATGTTTCTTTCAATCAACGTTCATTTTAACATGAAGTTAATCTGATTTATGCAGAGTGGATAAGTACAAATATCCGAAAAAAATCCGATTTGTCGTCGTGCCGAGACGTGAGCTCGGCCGACGCGTCATGGTCATGTCATACAACGGCTTCGTCACGGAGCGGAGAGATAAGCCGTGCCATGACCACGCGTCGTGAGATCAGAGGCGCGAGCTCGAGCTACAGCTATCGCGGTCGCAGTCGCCAAAAAGAAGGGGTGCCCTCATGCAGCGTAAGAGCGACCCCTGTGCTTTTGTCTTCTTACGTTGAGCGGCTCATAGCAGACCTGAACGCCGTTGTAGAAGGAGGATAAGCATTATTGAAAGAAGTAGACAGGAGAGGGAATAGAGCTCGATGGAGGTAGGATTCCTTTGTTCGGTTCGCAGAGGACACCCAGTCTAATAAAGAACTTGTTTCCATTCTCTCGTCAGCCACCGCGATCAATCAACAGCAATACTGCATCGTCGTCGCGGTACAGCGACACCAAAAGCGAAGGCCACATTTTTGAATTGTCGTGACGAGGACATGTTTAGAATCCAAGGAGGGGCCGACGGGACGGGTGTCGATCAAGCACAGGCTACCGTCCGCCATCCACCGAGCACCCACGTGGGACTGGGCCCCCCTGCCCACGTCGACGGGTCCTACGTGGAGCCCCCGCCGTCACGATGCTACAGTAAAGACGATCGAGGCTGCTGCTCCGCGCGCGCTCTATAAATGAAGCCTCCGCATCTCTCCCGAGGCCGCGATCGGAAGGTTCCGCGGAAGAAAGAGCTGTGGCACCGTCCCTTTCACGAACAGCCGGTCTCGTTTCGATGGCGAAGGCGCTGAGGCACGCCCCGGACCGCCTCCTCGGCTGCACGCACGAAGGTCACGTGGCGGGGGCGGACTTCCCCGACCTCGCCGAGGACGAGGTGTTCTGGTCCTCGGACTACGGCTCAGCTGCCGGCGAGTCGAGCTGGCGCCGGTCCGATTTCAACAGGGCTCGCCCATGGGCAGCCCGTCGAGAGGGCGGACTCTCTCTCGCCTTCGAGGACGGATGCCTGCCACGACGGAGCGCCGCGTCGGCTGCCTCGGCGCCGGTGGAGGTCCCCGTCTGGCCCAAGTTCCTCCAGGCCGAGCCTGACGCGCCGGTCGGGCTGTTCGACCGGGAGGTGGAGGAGGAGACAAGAGACGGAGGGTGGGTGCCGCCGCACGAGTACTTGGCGAGGGAGAAGGGGAGGAGCGTGGCGACGTCGGTGCTCGAAGGGGCCGGCCGCACGCTCAAGGGCCGGGACATGAGCCGCGTTCGGGACGCCGTTTGGAGTCGGACCGGATTCTTTGGTTGAAATCCAAACCCGAAACGTTTTGTGTCTGTATTGGGCCCTTTGATGACTTGTTAATAGTTCCTGTTATATTATTCGTGCAATAATTAGAAAGCCTACAGTGATTGTTACAGCCAATATTATAATAAGAAATTCCTAATGAATTATTTTAAGAGAAAAAGCTTTTGTTTGAACTGCAATTAATGTCACGGGAACGAAACAGAAATAGCGATAGTAGCCGTCACAGGAACAAACACAAGGAGGCAAGAATGGAGAAGCTAAAAGGGTCCGACAAGCGACCAAAAACAGATAGGAAAGAGTCGTCAATGAATGGTGGCGTGAGCCGCACAACTCCTCTTCATGCCTCATCTGTCATCGTCGCCGGTGGATCCCACGAGTCGCGTCCGATGGAAGGAAGGTGCCTCGACGCCGGAGTCGCGCAGATCGGGCACCCCAGTCTGATGCCCAAACGAATGAGAAAGATCACCAGGCTCATGTCACTCGCCACCTTTTGTGTGAAAGAGATGTGTGACGTTGTACATGTATTTTAGTACTTTCTGCTATTAGTCACTACGTCAAAATAGATCAATATGATTGATGATGGCCATTCGGAAAGATGGAAGACTGTGATATGTACTCTAAAATGAAGATGAAGTTTGTAATCTTGCCCATATAAATTGGCTGTCCAATATGAAAGGAACGTGCGAGGAAGATTGTTCTAAGATCCCGATCATTGAGTTAGAGCAAATATTTGTAGTAGGCCAGCACATTGCCATTGATTGCTTTAATTCCAGACCCACTTGAGCTTTCCAAATGATAATAAACCTAAGAAAATGATGGATCTTTTTAAGATTTGGTTTCTTTACTCCTCGATCAATCGATACGAGAACTAAATATGCTCATCATTCCTCCATGCATGTAGATGAAAGAAAGTTCCGAATGCGTAGGTGATTTCAGGGAAATAAGAACTGGATGGAATATACTTGTCCTAGAGGAGCAATCGGAGGTCAAACACCATCAGCATAGAACAAATACATGTAGAACAGCACATCTCGAGACTATCCCGCCTGGTCTCCCACGTCTTTGGAAGAAGAAAGAGGAGGTGCCTCATACTTGCTGAAGACCTCGTAAGCTGAAAGCAGTGACAGAGCCACGAAGCACACGAACGCCGCAAAGTGCAAGAACAACGACGCCTTGCCCTTGCTGCAGAACTTGCCGTAGTAACTGCACCCTTCACTCCATGAGGCTTCCGTGTCCCCCTGATATGCCAAATACATCACCTCCGTCGCAGCTGATCCCGATGTCACCATCAGGTAGGCAAACACCTGTTACGCACCATGGAGCACCGAGAACAAATCAGTAACATGTCGAACACAGGAACGCAGTCAGATTCCATGACCTGGTCCAAGATGAAGAAAAGCCAGTCGCTGTCGAAGCACCCAAGGAAAGAGAGGAGAATCGAGGCAGCAGCGTAGCCGAGGGAGATGGCATTTGTGCAGACCAAGTACCTACATGACCACAGAGCGTCAAGCCACAGGAGACGAAGAGGGGAAACACGGGAGGGGAAAAGTAGAGCCGGAAGCTTGTTACTTGAGTCCGGTGATGTTGCTGAATTCCACCTTGCCGTAGGCATCGTTGGCCTGCTTGTTGGTGGCCATCACCCACAAGGAGGCAGCACTGAGGGGAATAACTGTGAGCCTGAGGAAGAGATCCAGAGATCTGAAAGTCCTGCCATGGCTGGACGAGGCAGGAGCGAATCCAGCTCCACGTCTCATGCTCCAAGCTGATGAACAACTCGGTGTAGCTGAGAGGATCTTTGCTCCTTTGGAGGACTGGCAGGTGGAGGAGATCTAAGACGAATGCAGCCTCCTTTTCAACGGTAAGCAATTTGAAGTGCGGTGGGTGAGTCTTAAATCAGAGGGGTAGCTTTTTGGAGTGCAGCAATCATGGCCTATGGATGACCAAGTGTTTGAGATGCTTGTGGTAGCTTCTTCACCCAGTAATGACTTTATCCGAGGATTGGCTTACCCACCAAAGGAAGGACGTCACACCTCCTCCTCTCACGTCTTTGGTTGTGAGGCAAAGGAAGGACATGTTACATTAACTTACAAGGACAACACCATTGATGGCTCGAGTTGGGCCATGTAGCATTACTCCATCCTAATAAGTTAATGCATGAAGCTGTCTCCACCGTGTACTTAATACATATTTATTAGACAGTACTCCGTCATTTCGTAATATTCCCCTTTAAAATGTTGTGTGTGTTTTATGTATCTTATATATTTCTTTACCAAACTAACCTATATTAGTTATGGTTATGATATAGTTATTATTTTCGCTCGTAATGTAAAATTCATTTAAGACACCATGCCAACTATTTATTAAAAATGAAATCTTTTTGAAGATGATGTCGAAAGCATTTTCATTATTATTATTTGTTGAAATAATACACTGAAATATGGTTATGTCATGTGAGGTACACGTGAGGACTAGAAGAGTTGAGAACAATAAGATTGATTGTCCATGTGAAGTGGGGCGTCCTCTTTACTGTTGGGACCCGCTAGGAGGAGCAGCGGTCTCCTTCAAGTTGGATTCTGCATGACAGTGTGTGCCAGTGTGAGAAGAACTGTCGGGTGACCAAGAGAGAGAGAGAGAGAGAGGCTATAACATGAATGATAAGGATCGGTACACAAATAAATGTTAGGGCGGTGAGAGGACGATAGAAAGAGAATAAGTTGAACAGTGAGGATAATAGAGAGAGGTGTGAAGGAAGAACTGTATTGATTGATTTCTATCGGGTCACTACAGTGGGGTAGAGGGCCCCGATGGATGTGTCTTTTGTTTTGTCAAGAGGCATGATAATTTCCTGATACATATACAATAACAAGCTACAAATAAGTTGAATGCAAACTATCATTACTCAATGATGCCACATGATCCCATGTAAGTTGGAAATGTAAGAACCACAACCTTTACAAGGCAACAAGCTTCTGCTTGCATACACCACTTCAGATCTATCAACACTTTTCATCACAACACATTATACTATAAGAATATGATTGAACATCGCAGATGGTTTTTCTATCAGTTTATTTTATCATCAAACATCACGCCGACGGCATTCGTAAACAAAGATTGATCGCTCCATTGCCATTGTGGAATCCAATGGCTCATAGTGACACCACCAAGCATGTAAATTCACTCACTGACATAGAATGAACATCTCTCGTGATTAAAATGACTAAAAGTCAGTATATATATAACCCAAGCCATATCATAACCAAAATGGCCAGCAGTATATAAAGCCCCAAGCCTTTGCAATAGTCGGACCTTTTCTTTTGGTACTAGTTATGGCATAGCCAAAAGACCATCAAACATCCCCGTATAGAAACATAATGTTTCAACTAGAAGTAGGCTGTCACTTTATTCTGTTAATTGTCTTAGATGATGGGGCCCGATACATTTGTCACTTGTTGAGGAACTAAAGAAGCATATTATAAATTAAATTGGGTGTTACATTATCAGCACTGAAAGAGAAAATAGTAAGAAGGCCACTCCCATCTATTCGATTCATTTTCCAGGTACTTCCTGAAAACCTGCTGCGCCAGTTGCTGTCATGTGTCTATTGTAGCCGGCTTAGAGGGGTTCGCTAAGGGGAAACTTCGCCTTAGCACTCGCGTTTAGAAAAGATGTGGCTTCGCCTTTCTTTTCTTTATTTTCTTTTCTTACTATAAGCAGAGAATTTCACTAGCTCCCTAGGGAGCTAGTGAAATTTGAGAAAAAGTCAATAAAGGAGCAACTTAACGACCGAAGTGAAGTGAGCTACGGGGTGTACCCCGTAGCTCACTCACTAACAGGGAGTTATGTTAGCTCCGGGCAAGCAACTCGACCGGAGGGAATGACTTTAAGAATGACCGAAGGGAGTGTTTGCTTGGGGGACGTGTCCCCCAATTCCCCTCTTAAAACAACTCTTTTTTATAAACCCGAAGGCCCGTGGCCTGAGGGCCACCTTAATACAGATATACTCATTATTATATCTTATGACATTTAGGTCAAAGAGAGCCAACTATAAATGAGATGAGCCATAAAATTTCCTACCTCACTTTAGATGGGTCTCAGACCAATATGCCGAACCACATATGTGGCCAGCATTGATATCCTGGAAGTTCCAAAAAAAGAAAATAGGGTTCTACCATGAAACACTAATTTGGCTTAGGGAACAAATATTTAAATCTATCAAGTTCCCATTATGTTTGCACAAATAACATCTCTAAGAACAAAAAGCATGATCAGGGAGAACGAGAAGTGGTTAGATAGAGATTACCATTTAGCCATTGAATGGGTAAATATATGATGATCTCAGCACTTTGTCAAAACCTCAGCACCAGTTCCGGTGATCAAAATTGTATGCTCAAACTGTGCAGCTCGGCTGCCATCCGCTGTAACGGTAGTCCATTCATCATCCCAAGTGATGCTCTCAATGCTTCCCATGGTTAGAATGGGCTCTGTAAAGATAGAACTACATAAAAAAAAAAAACAAATATCCTCCTTTATACAGTGTAAGTGAACGCTAATTGTGCAGCTACTACACCCAGGTGTGCACATAGCAACAACAATAACAAGCCACAAATACCAAATAGTTGGGGTTGACCATATGTATCTTTTGTCGTTCATTGAGCTTATACAAAGGTCATATATTTAGTTAAATAAGTGTACTTAGATATTTACTTATAGTTTATAATAGAGTTTTTTTGGTCTCCCTCTACTTCTCATACCACATATACCAATCATCTCACACACTTTTAACTACAACATCCATAGGTCTCCTTAGCATATATTCGATGATTTTCCTTCAATAAATACTCGAACAAAGTTACACCTAATTATTCATTAATTTCTCTTTTTCCTCTTCACAGTTCACATGTCAAAAAAGCTTCTCATCCTATCTTGCTCTCTCACAAACCCAAACAACCCATACATGGGGTTCATATGGCCTATTGGCCCTATATATTAGGTTTGTGCGAGTCAGATAAGATGGGAATTATTTTTGGAAGGTTCTTTAAAAGTTGGGAGATGCATCTGGACTTTATCTTCGAGATATCTTAATTTTAGCATCAGAGAGTACAATGACCTCCCTAGGAAGCAGGTACTAGCTAAGTTAACAGAAGATCCAAAACAAGTTATGTTTTTGGGAGTATAGAACCATCAGAATTGCACAAGCAAAGAAATGTTCTCATGCTTTAAATGGTTATGTCGCAGTTTGCACATATGAAATCTTGATTTTTTTTTTCATATCTTCAAAAGACCTCCTGCTAGGGTTATTTTTGAGGAAGCTTTGGAGGAAAAAATGTGGCACGTGGGTTATGCATTTTGTTGAATGTAACTAGTTCTTTCTGCAATCTGAAATACCAGTAATGGTAAATGTCAAATTAGCAAATGAAATATAATTTGGTTTAGCTTCAAATGAAATATTCATCCACATTCTGTGTTTTGAATATGAGGGTTCTAGTTCAATGTTCAGACCCTATCATAACATATTTGATCCTACTTATTCAAGCCCACAGAGTACATACACTTACTAAGACTTGCATCCTTTTACGACCACCAAAATACTGTGGAAAAAAAGACCAGTTTACAGGGGATACACAATAACAGATTGCTGGTTTTCATCTGCAGTTACCTTTTAACTCAATATACTTGCTTCCTACTAAGTAGTTTTTATTTGTCATTTCCAATAGCTAACCTACAGTTAATTCTACAATGTAAATCATAAAAATATCATCCAAAAACTACCAAAGATCTATAACAGAGTTTCAATGACCTTACATAGAGTAGTGCAATTCCTTCAAAAGAAAAAAAGAGGATCAACCACAACTATTTTAGCATCAACTCCATTTATAATAGATGAGCTCAACCATTTTTCATGGATTCTAAACCTAAGGATGTGAAAGCATTTATACCAGACACACTTTCTGAATTCTGACAAATGTAATTTTAAATTTGTCAATTACTCAACACAACCATAAAATATAAAACACTTACCAATTGTAAATGTTTCACCTTCAACCATACACCCAGATCTGTCATTACCTAAATAACAAAATATTTCCATCAGGATAAGGGCATATATTAATAAGTGATTTGGGCTAAAATATTAAGCTGCACAATAATGCAAATATATACATAGATCCGTCATCATGGTTCATTTTTAAATAATTTAGAAATGCTACTATAACACAAAATTGTTAAATTTTTCAAACTTTGTCAGGCATTAGTATTCCCAGGAGAGGCATTTGAGGAATGTTTAAACATTTAAGACAAGCTAAAACCTTATGCAAAGCACTAAGGAGATCCTACAGTTTTCATCTTAATGGTTTCTCCTGAATACACATAATAGCAATTTAAGAGACAGTTCATTACAAAAGAATATTGTGAAGAGACATTGTAAAAGCATAATGCATTTCATAATAAAAGAAATGATAACATAAAAGTAGGTAGAACTTCAATAATACTCATCATCATCTGCTTCTTTTCTGCTTGATATGTAATGAAGTATTGCCCTGCCTTATGCATCTATAGTCTTGCCGTAAGAATCCTAGAGAACAGCCTCAAGAATGCCAGGAGGAGGAGAAGAGGACATCACACTGGAGGAGGTAAGTATTTTTCATATTTCATAATTTTCTAACTTTTTTGCTTTATATATATATATATATATATATATATATATATTCTGTTGGCAATGTTGCATCAGCACATCCATTTTCTGTGCAGAAAAAGCCACTTGCCAGGAACCCCCCCACCCTGGTTACTAGTATTTGACCTGGCAACTACATGAGTTATCAAAACAATATAGATGAACCTTGAAAGATTCATGGAATTCATGAAAATTCCATGTCTAGAAGCAATGTGTACAAGTGGATTATTTCTTTCTGATGCTTGTCAAAGCAAGATATCAGCTGCTAAATAAGAAAAAAAATGTTAAAGACCTAGCAAATGAAAGAAATTATATATATATATATATATATATATATATATATATATATATATATATATATATAGCGCACAAACACACACACACCAAATCTCCAGTAGGATAGGCAAGAGTACCATCATTATAGAAACTTCTAAGCATCTCACAGTTATTGAGAATGGTACTTGCAAATATAGTGTCTTTGAAAACCTTTTCATGCCATCACATTTCAAATAATATTTCAATGTAAAATATAAAGGACGAGACAGTAAGGCAACAGATGTGAAGGTTTACTAACGATGATGCAAAATGAGTGGCTCAGAGTGGAATACCGTCCCGACACCATGACCAACAAAACGCTCCACAACACCATAGCCATATTTTTCAGCATGCTCACTACAATATTGTGCAGAAAAGGAAATAAAATATTGTTATGATTAAATAGAAGCTAAGCTTAAGAAGCAAAAGACTGACATTTGCAAGGAAATACAAATCATTATATAGCAAAAGGTTATTCGTTTATGTTATGATGCAAAAAAAAAAATCCAACGTTTCTGAAAATTGAAATCATATTATCATCACCTAGATGCAGCACATCTGATAAAAGTTCAGCTGCCATTGAATTCACTGGATGTGACAACAGAACCTTACAGTTTCCAATCTACACCCACCTTAGCTTACTAATGTATGCAGCATTTTGCACTAGCATATTAAGATGTTCATATCAGAATCCTTGTTACCAATAGATTGATACTTGCAATTCAATTTTGATAAACAAACATTTCCTTAGCGAATTAACTCTAGGATTAGAATTACATCAGAAGACTAAGATAACTAATGGCTAATTGCTTCACTAAATATCATTGTATTTTTATACTGTAATTTCAATTCTTTCGTCGAGAATGATGTATATTTGAATCACTCAAATTTTGAAGTAAAATGACTATAGCATGCAATAATTGAAGTTTAACTTTTCGAGGCACAATTAAAGATACTTTCCTATACACAAGAAAAATGGGTTCATAATAACCTACAGGTATAACTGTATAAGCACATAAAGTTTTATCCTAGCGTAATTGCAGATTTAAACAAAACCCTTTCATGTTTAAACAAGTTGTATATAGATTTATAACTCAGCCTCGAGGTGCACAATTGTCTTTTGTACATTAAAATAATTTGTGCCCACCTTTTTCCATCTAAACTAAAGCTATATCACAAAACCATTGCCTGATATTGGATGACTATTTCATATCATCCCAGTACCAATTTGTCAAAGTCAAGTCAAAATATACTGCTAAATTGAAGTGCTGGATGACCATTTTAAAAAAAGATAATACATGGTGAAGATCTGTTATCTAGTTTGGAAATTGACATAAACTTTTGACTCTGTATTTTTCAAAGAAGAATTTACCAGGTGAGACTATTATAATACCTTATTCTCTTGCCGATCTTCTTAAAACTAGCACCATCCTTGCAGACAGATATAGCCCTCTCAAGGCATTCTTCAGTCACCTATAAGAAGCAGAAAACCAAAGTAAACTTAGTTTCCAATTTGGAAACTTCTTTTTCTATTACAGTTACAAGTCAGTAATAAAAATATTGAAAATGCAAACTAAAAATGATAAAAGATGGAGAAACTCATTTCTCTGGCAGACTTCATGATTTTCTCAGGTTTGACCAGTTCAATCTGTCAGTCGAGAGCAGGAAGATGTGCAAAAAGATCTGCATCAACTTGGAGAGCAAATCCCTACATACTAAATTTCATTTTAATTCAAGTTTGTTAAAGAACCTCACAACCAGGAAACCAATTTGGCGAAAACTCGCACTTAAAATAGAATAAGAGAAGGTAAAGGAGTTATAAGGTGGAACAAGACGATTATAGCTTGATGTTCCCTAGTATAAACCAAGGTTTTAAATTTGGGTCAAGTACCAGTATTGGTAATCTACTGGACTGGCATAGTACCCAGCGTGCTGGAAGTATATCAATCCTAACACCCAGTACCCAGCCGAAAAGGGCAATAAAGAAATGTTGATTGGTTCTGGACCATATGATCCGATATCAGTACTTTATTTGAAATCTTGGCACAAACAATCATAAAAATCTCCTCCTGCTAACATGTATGAGTCCATAAGAAGTTCTACAAGCCACTTGCTGTGTCAGAAATCAGCATCTTGGGCCAACATACCGGCATATTTCAAGTTCCCTAAAGAAATGCTTTAGCCTTACTCTATCCAGAGTGTTCATTCCATGAATGTCGACAATTTTCTGGCACCAATACTGTTTTTGCTTATTTAGATTATGTTTGGTAATCTGATGATTTTCTGCTTTTCTAGTCAACCTCGTTTACTTTGTTGTCAAATTCTATCTGGTCATGTTAATTGAAAGGACTGATTCTCAATCTAGAGTTTATCTAGCATTTAAAAATTACAAGAACATGGATAGAACTTAGAGGTATCTTTGATAAGGAACAAAAGTTTTTTATTATACACATGCTTCACAAACAAACATATACGAAATAAAAAACAAAGGACAAGTAGCAAACTTTGGCATTCAAATCAAGGTTCACATAACAATATGATGAAGGCCAAGAGCAAAATCAAGATTGGACTAAGGTCTTGGATTGTGATCAATATTTGACAAGCTTGGAATTGTTCAAGCAACAATTTGAAAGTAAATAACTCAAAATTTCCAAGTTGTGAATTCACTGTCCAAAGATAATAAAGCACACTTCAATATATGTGTTTCAAGTCAAGTTTTAGCAAACTAAGTAATGAAGAGCCAGCCAATTCATGAAAGTGCAATTATGTTGTCCCCTTGTTATACTAAGAATACCCACAAAATAAAGATCCATTTATCACTAAAATCTCCAAAAAGGAAAGGTGTTTCATGTTTGCTATTTAGCTCAAAAAAATAATTTAACAAATGTAAATTACCACTATTTCCTTCATTATGCATCGTCTACAACATCACTTGAAACACATATCGACACTGAAAAAAACCATATGAGATCTTAAAGGGCAATACATAGAAACAAAACTAGCATAATACATCCACAAATTACCTTTACAAGGCGCTTTGTTGGTTCATTCACATTTCCACACAGAAATGTTTTTGATGTGTCCCCATGGTAACCCTGGAATGAAAATCATGTGCAGTAATTGTAATTAAGCATAAATCAAAGAGATTTTTCTGTTGACTACCAACCTACTCTGTTTTTTTCCATATCAAGCAAATGACTACTACTACTAACATTATAGTATATATTCTCATTCCTCTTTATGTTAAACTTGTCCATCTTTTAGTGAAAAAAAATGCTCCTCTATACCTTATTACCAAAAAAACCCACCATATTTAAAAAAGCACAATGATGTTAAAGTATGAGGCAACATACTTTAACTAAAGAACTAGATATTAAACATAAGGCAATATATAAGTCTTTATATGAGGCAACCTCAAGTTTCAAGTAGAGAACTAGACATTATAGCATAAGGCAACATACAAGTCTTAATATGCCACAAGGAATAATATTTTCTTCTGGATTCAAGTAAAAAATAAGACAGTCAAAAGAAGTTGAATAACATACATTCAAATAAACAGTCACATCAATGTTTATTATGTCTCCATCCTGCAAAAGACAGATACCATTAGCTCACAGAGACAAATAGCAATCCTATAGGAAGGTAATGTAAAAAAAAAGATGAAAAATGACATCATAAAACCTGCAGTTGGCGGGAATCAGGTATTCCATGGCACATGCATTCATTGACTGATGTGCACACACTCTTAGGAAATCCACCATATCCAAGTGGGGAAGGATAAGCCCCAGCATCAATAATCATCTTGTGCACTGCTTTATCAATTTCATTTGTAGTTACAGATGGCTGACAAATATAGGTACCAATCCAATGTTAATAAGTTATATTGATGAATATAGTATTCTTTGGAAAAGGAAAAAATACTCTTTCTAGATTAATGAAGAAGTATTTTCTTTAGTGAAAAGTTTAAGCATGACCAAGTGTGCTGTTCATAAATAACAGATATGCACATGCAGATGTTGCAAGAGAAACAATATCATACATCAAAATAGCAGTAGTTTTCATAATTAAGACTGCTCTAAGGAGAACAAGAAGAGAAACAGTATCATGCATAAAAAAAGCAGTAATTTTGATAATTAGACCGCCATGAGGTGCAAGAAGAAGAAGAAGAAGAATGTTCTTACTGCTTTTACCATAAATTAAAAAGATAGGTTCTTACTCTAACCAATATTCCTGCATAGTCCAGAACATGTGCAGCAAGCTCACAGGCAGCTCTCATGCAAGCAATACCCTCATCATTATGTACTTGATGCTCGCTAGATAATTCTGGCAACAAGCCTGAATCCACATATGGAGGTCTTGGAATGTGGTCTGGCACTAAAAGCTTTCCAGAGACCTTTCCACGCCTTAATGGTGGCCTCTTTCTTACTTTTACTGAACTTTGAAGCTCCCTTGCTCTTCAAGTAATTAAGAAATTTAGTTAATAACATCATCTCGTATGTCATTTCCAGATAAGTGATACTTCTTTCTAAATTCTGAAAGTAAGCGTTACAACAGCAGATCATCATTAATTCTAAAATAAATCAGATTCCAAATGAATTCATGTGAACCACAACCACAATTAATTTCAAAGAATGCATCTTGTTCATCCTACACTAAGTGTGCATGTAATTATATCTATATATTATTATATTGGTTGTTAGAATCATCACATACAATTTCTTGAGTGATCAGTCTGGACCTTTACATACTACAAGGCCCATCATGTGAACTTGGGATTGCCAAAATAATATGGTTGAAAGGTTTTAGCCTTTTAGGTAATACTCAACCTTTCCATGTTAGTCATGCTGGAAACAGTACATACTTGTATGGTGTGCAAAAAGCTTGGCTGGAGCATGACAGTAACACCATACTGTAATGAGCATACTAAACAAACACTGTCCATAACACATTGATACACACTCAACAGACATGATATAGTTTCCCAGCATGTGACTATGTATAAGTTGTTTCCCCTCTCTTGTTTTCCTTTTTTTTGCCCTTTCACCAACTTAAAGATTCACCTTGAGTATCAAGTTACGAACTTTAACTAACTTGATCTAATGTTTAACCTTACCTAGACAAAATGTCATTAGCTTACCAATTAAAATCAAAGCCTCTGAAGCTTGCAAGGTTGAGGACAATTTCCAGCAGCTCTAGCCAGGAGATGCTATATATCCCACCTTTTCAGTCTTGAGGAGGCTCTATGATTTCCTGCTATTGTGGTTTCATTACTTATGTAGACAACTAGCAAAAAGTCAAACCTTTGTTTCTGGTCAAACAACAATGACTTAACAGACCTTCAGATTTGTCAAAGCTTATAAATATATTGGGTCATTTCCTAATAGCTTAAGCTTTTAAGATTACTAGTAACCCAATCGGAATTTTTTATCATGGTATTTAAGCAGATTACCGGTCACCTTTTTGCTTGCCAATGATTAAAACAATAGAAAAGCAGGATAGAAATGCTATGATTTCATCATCTCCATAGTATTTTGTTGACTTGGCCTTTAAGCAAAATTGTGACAGCAAGAATACATTTTTCAAATTACAATCCCATTCATGAGTCTGAGATTTTATCTATAAAATATCACTACCTAACTTTAAGCTAGCTGATGATCACCAAAAAAAGATCTTGCCCTTGATTATTTGAATGACTAAACAAAAAACATTATGAAGAGCAACAACACCAAAGAGTTGCAATAGGACAATATATCCATGTGGATGAAAGAAAACAGAGTACTATTTCTCAATTTCTCATGGCATGCTAAATTCCTCTTGAATATAACATTGCATATGCATACCTCCGAATTCGCATAGCCTCCTCCAATCCTGACAACTTTCTTGATACAATGACACATGACCTTTGGAAAATTTCTTTTCCTAATAAGAGAAAATTTTGGATAATTTGCAAGAAAAAGATTATTCTTAACAAGATAAAAATGATCTTATAAAAGTATAATCACGAGAAAAGAAATGTTCACTTGCCAATTTATTTCAATACAGGCCATATTTAACTTCAAATAAAAGTTAAATTTCGAGATAATTGACAAAGACATAATCAAGTCAAAACTAGAAGGTCAACTCAGGAAGACTTGCATTTTTTCGCTAAACAGAATGGTCAATTGTAGAGGTGACACTAATAACTGCAAGAACTTCTAAAGCATAATCATGAAATACGAGATAAACTTAATGTGACACAGAATCTTGGGTTCCTTAGGTCATTGGATTCACTTACACCTCGAGATGAACACTATTCCTTACTACAAAACTTGTGACTTCCTTAACCCCTACCCTCTAGGCTCTTCCATGCCTGGAGGAATTTACAGGGTATTCTATTAGTTGTGCGTGTGTTTAACGGCAACCAATAAGACAGTTTCCATTCCAAAGTGAAGCTCCACACCTGGGACAGCACTTGGAAACGAGGTCTTGAGGGGTTGGCCGACTAGGAAACTCCACCTCTCACCGGGGTCTCTCGACGGAGTTGGCGCCGGTGATACCCAGCACAACCGGCAAATCGGGACCTTCAGCGCCATACTGAGAGTACTCCGGACTGGGAGGGTTTTAGACACCCTTTTCTGGGGTTTGAGGCCGCCGCTGTTCCGAGGATGTGAGAACGGATTTGTGGCACACAAGCGACAGCGCTGCTTGGAGATTCGATTGGAACAAAGAGATGGACGGCGAACGCCATGGTGAGGTCTAATGTGGCTTGGCCCGTTGGTACGTTTCCATAATATGGGCCACCCGGCCCGGCCCATCATCGGCGTTTCCTTGGTTGAAACGAGTGATTAATAAATAATTATTTTTCGTATTTTATGATTGAGATACTGAGAGTGATGATAATATATATATATATATATATATATATATATATATATATATATATATAAGCGGGCAATGATTAATTAGAATTAATTAGATGCATGAAACTTATATTCAGTGAAATAAATATATAATTAATCAATAAATTTTGACAGAAACAAATTGTGGTTGGTTCAGCTGCTGTGGACCCCATCCTTCCGCCCCTTCCCTCTCTCACCTTTGCACCCCTCTCGTCCGGAGCCTTCTCCCCCAACAATTCCACAAACTCTTCCTCCTCCTCATCCTCCCTCTCTCTCATGGACTGCCGAAGGACGCCGATCGATCCCGCGTCAAGGAACAGCCAACGAGAGAAGGCGATGAAGGAGGCCGCGCTGTCTCCGACTCAGGTGGCCACTCTGGGCGAGGACGAGGAGGTGATGGAGGATGACAAGAAGCGACGGGTAAGTTTCTCTTCCTCAGCGGCTGCACGGACGGGGCCTGACGCCGGAGGCGGCGGTGGCGGAGCGTCGCAGCCCTGCTGCCAGGTTGACGATTGCGCCGCCGACCTCCGCGAGGCCAAACGTTACCACCGCCGGCACAAGGTCTGCGAGGCCCACTCCAAGGCTGCCGTCGTCGTGGTCGCCGGCCTCCGCCAGAGGTTCTGCCAGCAATGCAGCAGGTAAGAGAACTTTCAAGAACTGCAACATTAGGGATAGAGTAGCTACAATTGCAAGCTATAAAATAAGGAAAAGGTGGAAGCTTTGAGATATTATTTCCAATTGCAAGCTGCAACTCTTCTCTCTGTTTATGAATCTTTCTACTGGATTATACTATCTTTGCTTTTTAACACGGATCTGTCAATAAGAATTCTACGTTAATGATTTGGATCTTTCAATTATTTGGCTGCCGAGGAGTATCCTGAATCAAAATAAACATGCTTCATCAGAATTGTACAACAATCCATAAGCACATGAAATCGGAGTACCAATCTGTGCTTTTCGGCTACTAGTTTCCTCTAGTATGTTTTACATGAACCTTCGTTGACAACCATGTCTTGACATATGAATCCTTGCAAAGGAAGTAATTTTTGTGCACGGATATACTGAGCTTTAGTCCTTGTGTGTGCTGTGTGCAGGTTCCATGAGCTAGCAGAGTTTGACGACTCCAAGAGGAGCTGCCGCAGGCGCCTGGCTGGCCACAATGAGCGGCGCAGGAAGAGCTCTACCGACACGCAGCCAGAAGGATCAAACCGCTGCAGGGAGGCTGACCTCCCTGGAAATCCTGCGTACAAGCATTTCCAGATCAGATAAGAACCTGATCAGGCTCTCTCTCTTCTGTCATGCCATGGCTTCCTTCTCCACCGAGTAACATCAGCTTCCTCCATGATACAAGCGAAGAAGACATGTATTTAAGCTGGAAACTGCTATGTCAGCCATCTTCTAGTTGTAATATGGTTTGATGGGAGAGGTAAATGCAGAAGCCAGAGATGGCTTCTTTGTTTCAAGTGTTCGATTGTGTGTCCACTTCTTTACCTCAGCATTTTCCTAAATCTCAGTAAAGGGTACTGCTCATTGTACTACAGTCTTAAACATCTATTTGATCATCGTGCAATTTATTTTCAGAAGCTGAAATCATATTTCGATGTATTCAACTTGTGAATTTAATTATAGACAACTGCATAATTGAGTTTTACAGTTGTAATATGACTTCTTCATTAGGTGAATGATTGAGGGAAGAAACTAGTGTCATCATTTTCTTCTGATGTTCAAGTATATGGTGCTGTCTAAATCTGAGTGAATGTGTGGTGTCATCAGTGATTCAGAAAAAGTAAACTCCAGTTGTAACCTTGGCCTAGAAAGATCTTGTAGCTTTGCTGTTCTTCTGCTAGACACAGTTCCAGAGGGGCCCTCGTAGCTTTCGATGGTTATGCTGCAAAAGAAACTTATGGGGAAGGGGGGGGTGCATCCTTGTCGAGAACAATTGGAATTTGTCCATCTTCTTGTTCTTGTGGTTGTGAGAGCAGACCATAAAGCTCAACTTGTCTATGCTAATGCATTTTGAGTACTCGAGCGTGTGTGGTTTATACTCTCTCGAGCAATTCTCTCAGGTGATCCCACTTGTGCGCAGCTCAACATTCATGTCTGAATCAAAGATCAAGTTGCAACCAGAGAATTGAAGATTTGTATTCCGGCAGCATGATAGGAACTGCAGACATTAAATGGATGAGTAGGAAATAACATAGAATCTGTTTGACTATAGTATGCGTTGGTGAACAAATATGTCGTGACTGATGAGCACGGTTAGGTCCACGGGTCGATGTCGGGAGTTCTCTGTTGGTTGAGCTGGACGCCCAGGTAGGTCGGGCCTTCGCGACGGGGTGTTGGTCTGAGCGTCGTCTGCGTCGAGTTGCGTCTCTCCGTTCCCGAGATAAGTGACAGCTCGACCTCCCTCACTGGGTGGCGATTTCCTGGTCGAGGCACTCGTGGCTCGGGGCGATCGTTTTCCTGCAAAAAAGGCCTTCGTCAGGTGATTCCCGATTGTGGCCCCTCCGACGAGCAAATCAGTTGTTAGTGGAATTGTTTTCTCCCCCTGGGCCGGATGCCGGCCAAAGGTCTTTATACTATTGTCCGAGGGTCGAAGTGGTGTGATCGCGTCGGTTGCTCGTGAATGGGATCTGGGACGATGAGTCTTAAGTCGTGGATCGTGACGGAGCGAGTCGCAAGTCGTAAGTCAGGGATCGTCCTGGAGCGACTCGGACAATGGACTAGCCAGCGAGGTGTGGCCCGAAAGTTGGATCGACCGAGATGCGACTCGAACAACGGACTAGGCCGACGAGGTGTGGCCCGAAAGTTGGATCGGCCGAGATGCGACTCGGGCATTAGATTCATCGCGAGACGTGACTTGGTCTGAACATTGGTCCTGCGGGCCGAGTGATTGAGTTTGGGCTCAGGTTTCGATGCCAACGGGTCACTAGTTGGGAGCGATCTAGAGCGACCTGGGCAAGAGTTGGGCTGGTGAGCCGCAAGTCGGGAACCGATCTGGAGCAACTTGGGCAGGAGTTGGGCCGACGAGCCGCAAGTCAGGAACCGATCTGGAGCGGCTCGGGCAAGAGCTGTGCCGACTGATCGCAAGTCGGGAGCCTATCTTGAGCGACTTGGGCAAGAGCTGTGCCGGCGGGTCACAAGTCAGGAGCCGATCTGGAGCGACCCGTGCAAGAGTTAGGCCAATGAGCCGCAAGTCGGGAATCGATCTGGAGCGGCTCGGGCTTGAGTTTTGGGGCCGACAGGTCGCAAGTCGGGAATCGATCTAGAGCGACCTGGGAAGGAGTTGGGCCAATGAGCCGCAAGTCGGGAACCAATCTGGAGGGGCTCGGGCAAGAGCTGTACCGACGGGTAGCAAGTCGGGAGCCGATCTGGAGCGACCCGGGCAGGAGTTGGGCCGACGAGCCGCAAGTCGGGAACTGATCTGGAGCGGGTCATGCAAGAGCTATGTCGATGGGTCGCAAGTCAGAAGCCAATCTGGAACGACCCAGGCAGGAGTTGGGCCGACGAGTCGCAAGTCGGGAACCGATCTGGAGCAGCTCGTGCAAGAGCTGTGCTTGCGGGTTGCAAGTCGGGAGCTGATCTGGAGCGACCCGGGTAGGAGTTGGGCCAACGAACCGCAAGTCGGGAACCGATTTGGAGCGACTCGTGCAAGAGTTGTTCCGACATGTCGCAAGTCAGGAGCCGATCTGGAGCGACCCGAGCAAGAGTTGGGTCGACGAGCCGCAAATCGGGAACCGATCTGGAGCGGCTCGTGCAAGAGCTGTGCCGACGGGTCGCAAGTCGGAAGCCGATCTAGAGCGACCCGAGCAGGAGTTGGGCTGACGAGCCGCAAATCGGGAACCGATCTGGAGCGGCTCATGCAAGAGCTGTGCCGACGGGTCGCAAGTCGGAAGCCGATCTGGAGCGACCCGAGCAGGAGTCGGGCCGACGAGCCGCAAGTCGGGAACCGATCTAGAGCGGCTCGTGCAAGAGCTGTGCTGACGAGTCGCAAGTCGAGAGTCGATCTGGAGTGACCCGGGCAGGAGTTGGGCCGATGAGCCGCAAGTCGGGAACTGATCTAGAGCGGCTCATGCAAGAGCTGTGCCGACGGGTCGCAAGTCAGAAGCTGATTTGGAGCGACCCGGGCAGGAGTTGGGTCGATAAGCCGCAAGTCAGGAACCGATCTAGAGCGGCTCGTGCAAGAGCTGTGCCGGTGGATCACAAGTAAGGAGCCGATCTGGAGCGACCCGGGCAGGAGTTGGGTCGACGAGCCGCAAGTCGGGAACCGATCTAGAGCGGCTCGTGCAAGAGCTGTGCCGATGGGTCGCAAGTCGGGAGCCGATCTGGAGCGACCCGGGCAGGAGTTGGGCCGACGACCCATAAGTCGGGAACCGATCTGGAGCGGCTCGTGCAAGAGCTGTGCCAGTGGGTCGCAAGTCGGGAACCGATCTGGAGCGGCTTGTGCAAGAACTGTGCCGACGGGTCGCAAGTCGGGAGCCGATCTGGAGCGGTTCGGGTCGGAGCTGTGTCGGCGGGTCATAAGTCGGGAGCCGATCTGGAGCGACCCGGGCAGGAGTTGGGCCGACGAGCTGCAAGTCGGGAACCGATCTGGAGCGGCTCGGGCCGGTTGGACCTGTGTGCCGGGGGCCTTGCCGGGCGACGCGTCGAATTTCGCCCAAAACCATGCGCCACGTGGCGGTCGGACCCGATGAGGCGCAGGACCAGGCGGGAAGCTGAATGATTTCTGGCAAGAGATTTCTGGTGACGAGGCGCCTTTGGCCAGATTCTCGAGGGCGACGAATCTGGTGTATTCGAGGAGTCACAACAGGTTTTAAATGCGACGTCCATCGTTCTCCTCGGAGAGCGTAACCGTCGCCCTGGCAGCAGGGCAGCCTGCCCATTATATGCTTCTCCTGAAGCAATCGTCGCTACTTTTGCCAAGTCCTTCGTCCTACGCCTGGCTCCGTCCTTTCAGCCCCGAGGTTGGGATGTCTCCATCCTCTCCTTCGTCTTCTTCTTCTGCATCTTTGTTTTTTACTTATTCCTCTGGGGGACTCCGGGCCGAGGTCGTCAATGTGTTCTCTGACGGTGCCCGCTCGGGGGCCGCAGGGAGTTCTTCTGCACTTGAAAGCCTCAAATCGTGGCATGACGTGGACTTGGTGGTGACCGAGGGTCTTTGGGGGGTGCTTTGGGATCGTTACCGTATCCCGGAGTGCTATAAGGTTTAAGCCCCTCAGCCCGGCTAACGACCATATGATTAGGTTCCCGACGGGTTCGGGTTGACCGTAGGGGCCCTCGAAGCGGGGCTGCGGTTCCCGCTGCATCCCGTTATCGAGGAATGTCTCCGTAAGTGGGGCATATCGCCATCCCAAATGGCGCCGAACTCTTGGCGTTATTTGGTGGCATTTCTCGGGGAGTGTAAGGGAGCCGGGATCAAACCAACCAGGACTCTCTTCTTGTCTTGCTTCTGTTTGTGTAAGGGTCAAGGGGATTATTACCTTACCGCCCGTAGTGGGTTTAAAATCAGCGACGCTCCTTCCAACAACAAAGGTTGGAAGAGCCGCTTCTTTTTCATCAGTTGTAATCAGGGGTGGGGCTTTAGTATCGGATGGACCTCCCGAACCGTCGACAACACCCCCCCCGTTGTTTTATGTTGGAGAAACGACGAATGTGAATCGGCTGAGAGGCCTCTTGTCCCCCTCTCGGGCAGTCAGGGCGATGAGCGAGGAGTGGCTGGTCAAAGCAGGGCTTAGCCCTGCCACTAGGGGTATGGTTATTAACGTGTTGTGGGCCGCATGCTCGTCCTGAGGCACCTGACCGATTGGGCTTCTTGTTGCAGAAATGGTGAACCTTCTGTTGGGAAATCATTGGAGCGACATCACATGCGCAGCGGAAGAACAAGAAAACAAAAACCCCGATTCCCAAAGAGATGTTCGTCATCGTGCGAAGATTGGTGCGCAAAATCCGCGAAACTTAAAACTGCGTATAAAGTAGGTTGTGTTACCTAGGGAGATCGTATATCCCTGTTTCCTTGCAGATCCTTAGGAGAGGGTGAAGGAGGTCAAGCGTCCTCCTCTCTAGCGGTGATCCACACAGCAAGGTTGCGACGACGCTCCTCAAAACTCCAGGCCTGCTCTGAGGTGGAGAGGGAGAGGAGAATAGGAAAGGCAAGCAAAGACTCTAGCCTATGAGGCTCTGAATCCCTCCTATTTGTAGAGGTCCCCTGTCAAACCCTAATGGGTCCTCCCCTAGTGGGTATTGGATCTGCATCTAATAAGACAAGAGCTCCGTCGGATATCTCATATCCGAACCTCTACTCATCGCAATGCCTACCATATGTGTGTGACCCTCTAGGCCCAATATCGAGCTGGCCGTGAGTCATACCTATCAGAACTCCTTCTAACTCAGTGAATTATTATCTCTATAATAATTCACTCGACTCATCGACTACGGACGTACTAGGCCACTACGCCGTAGTCCCCAGACGATACAAGGGAATCCAATCCATTGGACCTGTCTGTCCTCAGTTACTGTGTACCTATAATCCCTCATCCATCTAATATCCCAGATACCGTATATCGAGCATGGTGTTGTCAGACTCATACGGTTTCTACTCGAGTCTCGCTCTAATCGGATTCTCCCGGAGAACTCTTTCTCTCTCAACCCGAATGACCCTAGCCAGGGATTTGTCTGAGCAAGAACACATGGGATATTCCTCTCATGACGCCGAGAGTGGATGATCCTCTATCGACACTCAATAGCCCTCGTAAGGTCGACTACCACTCCCAATGACCAGCTGTACTAGATCTGGGACAGCCAAACCTATAAGTCTGGTATCAAAGAGTGGAGCACTCATACAAGACCTCCTTGGTGTCTCAAGTCTAAGGACCAGATACACCACTAGGACTACGGAATCGCTGTCTGACAATAAGGCATCATCAACCATCCAGCATTCCGTAAGCGGATCAATCAATGAACTCATTCTCCAATGAGCACCTGTACTGTATCCCTAGTGTCCCTATACGAGCAGCTATGAGACTAGCTCCATCCATCATATGGACGGGTATACAGCACACCAGTCTGTCCGGTTATCACGATGTCCCTCTCGAGTAACCTATGACCGGGATTATTTAGGATATGTGTTTAAAGGTGAATCGATCTTATTATCGTGATCTCATCACGATCCGATTCCCATTGCACAAATCCAAGGACATCACAATATATGTATGCATTTATGCAATAGTTATAAAGTGATATACGCCAAAATATAATAAGCAAAAAGATTCTGTATCAAGTCACACGTGCCATCACTCACGTGATTGGCTTGCTGGGCACCTATGACTAGCACCTTCAGCGAGTAAAGGGATCGTCCCATGGTGGGGCCGCCACACCTTCGTCCCGAGGTGGTAATGTTTCCCGAACCGAGAGTGCCCCGTAGAAGAGCACGCTGAAGAGAACGAGATCACCCGAGGTGAGCCGCCCTCGGAAGAAGACGAAGACCACGGTTCGAAAGAAGCCCGTGGGTTCGGCCGCTCGGGAGAGTACCATCTCGGGATCACCCGAGGATGCTCCACAGGTCGGGGGCGTGGGGAGCGCAAAGGTGGTGGCTGGGTCATCCGACAGTGACCCCCCTAGGAGAGCGCCTCTACGCCCGACATCCATGCGGCATCTGTGTCGCGCCCGCCCTCGGGCCGGCGGCGAGGAGCTCGAGTCCCTCACCATGGCCGATCTTCCAAGCCGATAGCCGCATCTGGGGCGATGACTCCACTGCCCGAGAATTTCTATACGGGGCACTTCATCCAGCAATGGCAAAAGAGATTTACTGCTCCCCTCGGAAGCGCTGGCAGACCGGGCAGCCAAGTCGTTTGTCTGAGTGAGCGGTGGCTTTTACCTTGGTCCAAAACTCTCTTCTCGTGAGTCCTAACGTGAACCTTTTTGCAGGGTCAACACTACGCCATGGTGCTGATCGACCGAGTCCTTGACGCCGGCTGGGTGATCGAGCACCAGGCGGCCATCAATGCCTCCCTTCAGTGAGAGAATCAAGAGTTGAGGGACCGGGGCAGTCCGGAAGTTGTCGCTGCGGTCGAGCAACGCGCCTCGGCTCTAGAGGAAGAGGTGACACTGTTGAATCTCGTATTTTGATGATGAAACCACTTGATATATGTTTATGATTTAATCTGCGTTTTGAGTGGCGTAGGTTGCTTTGATCAGAATGAGATAATTAAAGCAGGAAAAATCATGTAGTGCCGGAGGAACATGTCAGAAGATTTGACATCGGGCCGGTGGATCGGTCGACGTATCGACAGAAGGCTTCGGGCAGTGGACTCGGGCATCGGGCCAAGAAGAGCGGGTATTGTGCCAAGGATATTGGAGTTGTGGAGTAAACTAGCCGATTGGGCAATAGGCCGTAGGAGAGGATGATGCGCCGAATAATCGGACGAAGCGTCGAGGGACCAATGACATGCCAGATAACTTGGTTAATTGCTTAGGATTAATTGTCTCGATCGAAGTTTTATTTTACATGTGCAGGATTAACTACGATGGAAGAAATACATGCAGCAGAAGTTGCGCCGGAGTTAAGACCATGATCACGTTGGGGGTTCGAGAGTTCGACGGAAGTCAGGACGGTCGTCGGTGGTTCTGCGGGAACAAATCTAAGAAGTCCAGGAGCTTGCCAAAAGAAGCTCATCGAAACTTGCCAAGTGGATCGTCGCAAGTCTAGGAGTTGGCCAGAAGTCCGCCAGAGCATCACCGAAGGTTCATCAGATGTTCGCCGGAAGTTCGCCGGAAGAAGAGATTGATGCACCGGAGCAAGTTGTAGTAAATATCTTAAGAAATATCATAGTTAGCATATAGATTAAGTTAGGAATGGGAGGTGATCCCATTAACTTAATCTGGGGGCAATTGGGCCCTTGATAGACCCAAATTGGGCTGAATGGATCGACCCATTCGGACCAGAATTCCTGCCAAGCGGTGACACCGCCCAGGAGATGGTCTCCCAGGAAAGCTGGGCGGTGCAACCACCCAGGTCAGGCGGTGGCACCGCCTAGGCTCAATCTCCAAGCGAGACTGGGCGGTGCAACCGCCCCAGTCAAGGCGGTGGCACCACCTAGGCTCAGTCTCCGAGCGAGACTGGGTGGTGCAACCGACCCTGACAAGCGGTGGAACCGCCTGAGCTCGGTCTCCGAGCTCTGCCAAGCAGTGTAACCGCCCCTGACAGGAGGTGGCACCGCCTAGAGGCTCAGTCTCCGAGCTCTGCCAGGCGGTGCAATCGCCCCAGTCAGGTGGTGCAACCGCCTTGACTGGGGCGGTGGCACCACCTAGGCTCAGTCTCCGAGCGAGACTAGGTGGTGCAACCGCCCCTGACAAGCGGTGGAACCGCCTGAGCTCGGTCTCCGAGCTCTGCCAAGCAGTGTAACCGCCCCTGACAGGAGGTGGCACCGCCTAGAGGCTCAGTCTCCGAGCTCTGCCAGGCGGTGCAATCGCCCCAGTCAGGTGGTGCAACCGCCAGACCCCGGAAATCCGGGAGGTGACATTTTTTAGCTCCAAATTCAAACCAATTTAGGGCCTATATATATCCCACCCTTTACTGCATGAAAGGATAACTAAAGGAACCGAAAATCCAATCTTATTCTGTGATTTTTAGAGCTCAAAAGTGTTGTAAAGGCTAGAAGTTCTCCTCCCTCTTTTCTTCCAAGTTTTGAGCTTTCAAGAGAGGAGAGAAATTCTGTAAGGGTTGTCTCCTAAGCCCGTCAAAAGGAGTGAAACTGTAAAAGGGTGGTTGGCCTTCGCCTATTGAAGGAAGGCCTCTAGTGGACATCGGTGACCTCGTCGGAGGAGGAAGCCAAAAGTGGATGTAGGTCAAGATTGACTGAACCACTCTAAAATTGTGGTGCTCTCTAGTTTGCATTTATTCTTCTGCTTACCTTATTGCGAACCTCTATATGTGCTTTACTTCCTCTTTACTTTTGCTGCACTCCTTTACCAACTCGCTTTCAAGTTAAGTTTCCGAAAATGGTTTTACGTCGGAAACGATTTTATCGTACGAATGCAGTTTTAAACGTCGAAAGTTTTTCGCTGCACTAATTCACCCCTACCCCCTCTTAGTGCTCTTGATCCTAATAGACACACCTCAAGGGCGAGCTGGAGGAGAGCCGATCGCGCGTCCAGACGTTGGACGATGAGCTGCTGACCCTTTCCCATGACGTCAAGACCACCCGATCTTCGGCCTGGGCCACCGAAGAAGTTTTGAAGAAGGAGTGGCTGGCGCTGCCTGGGAAGATAAAGGAGGCGCTTGCCGAGTACAAGTCATCCGTCGGGTTCGAGCACGGCCTGGTGAGGTCTGGGCGGGTGACATACGAGTTCATGTATCATGTAGCCTATGCTCGCTTTCGAGCAAGGTACCCGGATCAAGAACTGGAGCCAGACCCGTTTGTCAACCGGTCGGAGGACCAAAATGTTGACATGCCGACGAGCATCCCCTTTGATGATAGGCCCGAGACCCCCCCTCGGAGCTAGGGGCTATTCTTTCTCCCTTTCCTTTTGTTTTGGTCAGGTCGAATTTTGAAATTGTATCGCCCGACCTTGATGTGTATATGCCTTTATCAATGAAAGGTTTTATTTTGTAATTCTGATTTCTCGTCTTCTTGTACTATGTATTTAGATGCTTCCTTCGGGGAGGCTCGCCCCTCGGTATTTACGGATAGAATTTCTTCAAATTCATCACGTTCCATGTCCTCGGTAGAGGGGCTCCTTCCATGGTCTCGAGTCGGTAGCTCTCGTTGGTCGGGCCTTCTGCGTGGTTGCATCGGGGCTGTCGTGGTCATCCCATGAGATTGTTCCACCCTTGGCCTTTTCCCATCCATGCATTTTCCCGCCACTAGAGCTTCGGTGGCGACGTACTAGTTCGCGCCCTGAAGCATCTCGGGGACGATTGCTGGCGGCTTCTCGACCAGCGACCAGAAGAGCCTTGAAAGCCTCAAGCCCATTAGGAACGCCTGCGTAATTAAAGAGGGGTTAGCATCCGGGAATCCCCGGATTTCAGCGACGAAGCGTGCCACAAATTGGGAGAGCGACTCGTCTTCGCGTTGGGACAACACGAGTAAAGCAGCCATGGAAGGCCTGGGTCGCATGCTGGTGAGGAAATTCTGCTCGAACTCACTTGCGAGCTGGTCGAAGGATGAGATCGAGGAGGGGCGCAGCCGACTAAACCACATTCGGGCTGGTCCCCTGAAGGTGGTCAGAAATGCGTGACACATTAGGGCATCAGACGTGTCGTAGAGGGCCATCTGAGCTCGGAACGCGACGACGTGCTCCGTGGGGTCGGATCCGCCATCATATGCCTCCAATGCTGGTAACTTAAGGTTGAGGGGGACGGGGTTGTCCCGTATTTATTGAATGAAAGGTGATCCGCCTGAGCTGCCTTCGCTCGCCTCGCCCCGTGACTTCCGGAGCTCGCGTTGGAATTCGTCCAAGCGGTGGTTGATTCGGGACAGCTGGTTCCTGAACGAATCATCTGCTGAGTAGAGCAATCCGGTCGTGTGCGGGAGTGCCCTACTTGGGTGGGCCTCTTGGGTCCGCCATGTGCTCACGTGCTTCACCCGTCCCGACTTGCTCCTTACTCGGCCCTTGGAGTACCGGCTCGATCGAGGGAGCTGCTAGTCGGACAATCTGAGGAATGAGGGGTACGAGGGTCTGCATCATCCCATCCATCACTTGCACTTGCTTAGTCAAGCTGAGGAACGCCTCGGGTGGCACGACCGGGGTTCCTGCGGGAAGTCCGGGAGGCGACCACCCTGGGTCATTAAATAGACGTCAGTAGCGATTTGGCATCGTGGCCGGGATCCCCCCGTCTCTAAGACCGGGCAGGGATGGCTCTCCGAGCCCGACAGAGGGGTGATCGACCGTCGGTTCTCCCTCGGGAAAAGCCTCGATGGGATGCTCCTACGACATGGCCCTCCTTCTAGCGCCAAAACGTTGGTGAACAAATATGTCGTGGTTAACGAGCAAATCAGTTGTTGGTGAAATTGTTTTCTCCCCGTGGGCCGGATGCTAGTCAGAGATCTTTATACTATTGTTCGAGGGTCGATCGTACACAGGTTGGCGTGGTGGACATGCCAAACGGTGTCTTGGTACGGATTTTGACTTGTCGTGTCTTGGGGGCGGTGTCGTCTCGGGTTTCCCGAGACGTACCAAGCAGCGACTTGGTACGGATTCTGATCTGACGTATGACATCGGGTGTGACGTGTCTTGGACCCAGAATAGATCTTATCAGTATGCATTACCGATGATGCTTGTTAGGTAGAAACACACAAACTATCGACAAGAACTGATGCTTCACTCAACAACAACACTGTTCAAGTCGAGCATAGAGAATGACAAAAAGTTGATGGCTGCCGCCGTCATCTCGGTGCATCGAACACTCAGCAGCAACATCGTTAAAGGTCAAGCATTTTACGTGCACGTCTCTGTTTCATGAAAGATTGACGGGGACACATAGTAGACTGCAATATGATCCACGCACTTTGAGCAATTATTGATATCGTGTTTGTCACAATTTGAGCACAAACGTCATGCGAGACGATATCTCAAACATGAGTGCAAGAAAGTTACTGTTAGAATGAATTATAGCCACCGATCAATCATAGATATGATATGTGTACGATAGAATATACTAGCAAACTGATGTATGTCGTTTATTTAATTTTTCTCATATTACTTACCGCCCGTATCCAATGATACATTGTGATATGATGAATCTTGGTTATACGATTAGATAAATCAATTAATCCTGTTGTACAAATCTTACTTAAAAGCATAACCAATAACATACTTTGGATTTATATTTTCTCCTTTGTCTTATTATATATATATCTATTATTACACATGCAAACTTACACGTTATTTGTAGGAAATAAATTAACCATGAATTTATTTTTAGAATGTCATTAGCAAAATTAGTTAGATAATCGAATCCACTCATATGAATCCTACAAAACTGCATCGAGCTTATCTCACAAAACTCTTTCAAAATTTAAATTAGCAAAAGATTCAAAGAATATGATTTGATGTAACTTACTTAGATTAGACATCAGATAATATGTAATATGGGATGATTTGATTTGATATGATATGTTATGTCATGATGGGGGACAACTATATACTTGAAGCTTTTTATAATATGTTAGAAGATTGGTAGGAGAGTAAATTATTATTGAAAGAATCAAAGGCATAATTATGGATCTATGACTCATTTGATTATTGGCGACATTTTGTGCTAAATTCGAAATCATGAGTTCACTTGTTATTCTATCTTCTAAGAAATATAACAATCAAACGATGTGATGTGGATAAATTGACACCCACTAGATGGGTGTAATCTAGACGTAATCTAGTCGTCAGTCATCACATTGTTATATTTCTTAAATGGGTTTTAATAATTTTAGGATGTATCTGGGAATATATTTGAAATGTGCATTATGAACTCAATACACATTCCAAAAGTTTGATGCCTGATAATTTTTTTTAAAATCATATTTGGCCTAGATATTGTATTGAAAATACTGATGCTATCTAAAGGTAGCATTAGCATTTCAGCATTTGTAAGATGTTAATAGAATATTTTGAATTTTAAAAGTACATATAACTTTTTATAATATTACACTAAAATGATTTAGTGAGAAATCAATATGATTTAATTATTCTTTTATTTTTTTAAAAAAATATTATATTTATTTTTATAATTATATTATATTTATTTATTATATATGGGCCAATATTTTTTCATAAGAGTACATATATTCGTTTGTTTATTTTATTTATTTAATTATTAATTTAAAATAAAAATATATATATGCACTTTGAATAAATATTAAAAATATAATAATATTATTATTATTATAAAAATTATATTCTCCAATCTATTCTCCAATTACATATTAAAAATATAAATATATTTTCAGATATAACCTTAATTACTTTAATTGATTTATCCATTTACTAGTTAAGTTTTTAGTTATAATTACTATATTTCTTAATTATTGATTTTTACAAAGGATTCCGACATAATAGGATGTGAATACCCGTAACCACACCGATGGTGATTCTACTGCAACAAATCAGGATCCGGCTCACGCCTAAGCTTAAGAGATCGCATTCGGCTTGCTCCTCAATTGGGGCTGGGCCGAGAAGCCATAACGGGCTGTGCCGAAACAGCCCGTTAATAGCTCTGTCAAATCACCGTATGGCGGATATAAGCTTATTCTAGTCCACAACAATTCTCTTCCTCCATGGCTTCCGTCTCCTCCTTACCCGCCTTCGCCATCTCCGACTACCGCACCCGCAGCCGCGTCCCCGCCCGAAGCCGATCCTATCCGAACTCCGGAATTTCCGGTCCCGGCGCCGGTCTAGATAGCCTCGGCCGTGCCGCCGCCTCTTCCCGCCTCTTGAATCCATGGCACCGCCGCGGTGATTGGAATCTCGGCCCGGTCCGGGCGGAATCGCCTGATATCAAGAAGACGGAGCGGGAACCGATGGTCCCCCCTTATAATGTACTCATCACGGGTTCGACCAAAGGTCATTTTTTTGCTTTCCGGCGTTCTTAATGATTGGAGTTGTTATGTTTAGTTATTTTAATTTTATTTATCTGTGGAGGGTTACATTTTTTATGGAAAATGTTATGTGAAAAATGCTAGATCGAGTTTTTGGTTTCAGGATTAGTCTATTGGTCTAAATTTAGTGACGTTTTCCGTAGTAGTCTTTTCGTAGAGGCTTCCTTGGTTTGTTGGACGAATGGTGATGTGATTTGTTTTGTTTTGTATTCTTAGATATTAGTGAAGATGCTGTTTTTTATTGTTAGTTTTTTTTACTAATTTATAGAGTCCGCAATGATGATTATAACTTTTAGCTTCCTCAATGTTGTAGTTTTATTGCATGTTGAATATTAACAATTTGATAATTAGGCCTGACTTCGACAGCAGCAGCACTTCTAGTAATCTAATACTTATGGTCCTATGCAGTTAGATATCATATAGCAGAAATGGTGCAGCTCATTTGTATCTCTTAGGCTTTCTTGTATCAACAATTGGCTGTAGGCTCACAGAACTTTTTTAAAACGCATTGCATAGACTTCAAAGCTTATAATAAAAAGTAAGATATTCATAGTCAAATTTGTCTTGTTAGTGGCATAGGAGGGAGATATCCTCAGTGTTATGATCATATACATTTATATGCTTTTGAGTTTGAAGTGTTAAGATAGAAACCTTATTTTACTTGGGTGCAAAGCTATCTTCAGTAACACCTTATTGCATTTTTGTCTATCTAAACAATCGAACATCTTCGCCCTTCTGATTACCACCACTACCACACAAGTCAAACTTCTGGCAGTCACCATGGAGGTAAAGGGTCGGACGTTAATGAATCACTGAACAGGGAGAGGCATGGACTGATAATTTTTCATACTTGTATTCAACTTCTTGCTTGTACTTGATTCTGTCCTCTGTTTCGGTAACTGCATTTTTGTTACTCTTTGTCTTTTTCCCAAAGAAAGATGAAAGTATATTACTTCATTTTTGTTACACTGAAATACCATGATTCCTGTGCTGTGTGCAGGAATTGGATATGCACTTGCAAGGGAATTTCTAAAGGCAGGTGATAATGTCTTAATATGCTCAAGATCAGGTATTGAGTTGCAATTGAGAAAACAAACATATATTGACTCGGACTCCCGTTATATTTGACTAATTCAGTCAAATTTTAATATTTTCCAATAGAAAACTATCTATTAAATTGGTTTTGGCTCATTGATGGCATCTTTTGGTGTTTTTGGACATTGTGTAATGATATTAAAGTTGTTACTCAGATAAGCTGATCCTCTGCAGTTGAACGCGTTGAATCAGCAATTCAGAGCTTGCGCAAGGAATTCGGAGAGCATCGTGTGTGGGTACCCACTGTTGAGCTCCTCTTGTTCCTTTTTCTCCCACTGCCACACCTTTAGTGATGGCAGTGCTTCATGGTATCTAACTAGAAAGTCATAAGATGCTATCTGTCATTTCAGGGAACTGCATGTGATGTCAGAGTAGCAAAGGATGTCAAAGCTCTGGTTGCTTTTGCACGTGAAACGATTGGTTACATTGATATATGGGTATATAATTTTGCCAGACATTGTCATTGCATTATATTAGAAATTAAATTCTTATCTGATGAAATTTTCCCCATCCTAACAGTTTTCTATTATGAAAAGGAATACTGTGTTTGGCATACAAGATATAATTTTGCAACTTTGTTAGATGAACATTGTTACTGCATTGTATAACTTCAGTGCAAGAATTATAAACTCTGCTTTTCAATTATATAAAAGGCAATACCTCACATAAATGGTATCAATGTCATTATGATCAAACAAAAATAGAGATCATTGGATATGGGATGGACAATAAAATTTTCTCCAACAAATCTTGACATTAGATATGGAATTGTACTGTTATTCTGTTGTCTGGGTTACTATGGTAAGCTGGAAATTCTTAAAAGAATTAGATATATGGATGTCATGTCTGTGAACCAATATGGTTTTTCTTCTATAGACTAAACGTGCCAAGGAGACTATCAAAATGTCTCCTTGTTGCCCCTTACAACAAGGATGTATTTATTACTAGCTCTTGTAGTTTTAAACTTTCAAATGATTTACTCTTTTCTATACCTTTCCTTTTCTTTTCTGACTCATTCATCTTCTTAATAAAATGAGTTTGAGCTCTTGCTATTCTTTTCCTTAAAAGATTTTTAGGTTTGAATGGCTTAATCTGGCAGTGATTAGCATCTGTAATTCCGCTGTCATGTCTCAGTTTTTTGTTCCTGATATGCTGCCATTATCCAGTGCTGCATTGTACTATGTTGTGCCAGCACAAACTTGGCCATGTGCCACAGTTCATTATCATAATTCTTGTTGGGGTTACAATCCTACGGATACATGCTGGTTTGTTCTGGACAAGCATTTATCAACATGGATTGGCATGTGTCAGCAAAGGTTTGCTGCAAATATAGATAAGCACTATGGCTTCTTGAACTTCTCCTGGAGATAGGATGTTGAGTCTGTTTTAAGCAGAGAAGCTTACTGATAATTATTTGACTTTGGCATTTTTTTTAACCAATATATCCTTCTAAGATGGAGAAATAATACAGATTAACAATGCTGGATCAAATGCATACAGTTTCAAACCATTGGCCGAAACTTCTGATGAGGATCTTATGTAAGTGTTGCTTTGTAGCAATCAAGAACCTATCAGATTTTTTATGTTGGATAATAGTTCTAAACATTAATGCTTCTAATTAATTTATATTATGCTAAGGGAAGTTGTCACCACAAATACTCTTGGTTTGATGATTTGTTGCCGTGAGGTAATGATCTTATAATAGTATTGCTCGGATTTCATCTTTTTGGCACATAGAAGCTGGTTTTCCTGCAGCATTAATAAGTTGATGGTGTTGATAGGCAATAAACATGATGCTAAACCAGCCTCGAGGTGGTCATATATTCAACATTGATGGAGCAGGTTCAGATGGAAGGCCAACACCACGGTATCTTTTTTTCTTCGTTTTCCTGCTTTTGTAATAATGGTGCTATTATAATAAGTAGGCCTTTCAACTGAGAAGTTCATTCTTCTTTTGGGTGCAATATGTTGACTATATTTTCTTTCTTCAAATCTATGTCCCCCTTTTATTATCATTAGGATCTTTGTCAACATTTTTCTCTAGACTAGCATTTGTCCATAACTGTTGAGAACTGCATTCCAGTTTCATCTCTATTTATTTTAACAACATTTCAAATCTGTAATCTTTTATATTCTTTTGCTTGTTAACAATTTCCGAGAACATATTATAAATTTTAGTGCACTTATAATTTGTTCTCTGCTTGTCTTTTCGCACAAATTTTGTGTTGCCTAATATGTGAATTCTGAGAAAGTCGTTCTTTTTTCCTTCCATATCTTTGACTTATGTTCTGTAACAATTTGGCAGAAGAAGTTCCATCATTAAAAAAAAGGATCATTTTCTGTATTATTTTCCTATCTTGTTTCTTTTATGTTGATCCTGTATGTGTTTAGAAATGTCTCTGTAGGATGCTTATATTTACCTTGTAAGATATATTGAATAGTGGATGTATGCTTACATGAAATTCTGTTCTGTTATCCAGTCATTATATTATGTCCTCAAATGATAAACATTGAAGCGACTTTACAAATACCATCTTATGTATTATCTATAGGTGTTTATGATTTGTTTACAGATTTGCTGCATATGGTGCAACCAAGCGCAGTGTTGTGCACCTTACAAAGTCCTTGCAGGTAATTATTATTGAAATGAGTGAATTAATGGTTCATCTTATATGTATAGGAAGCACCTTGAGATTTTGTGTGAGTTTATTGTAGAACATGTTTAATCATAACAAGTACAAGTTTTTACCCTTATCCAAACTTTTAGAAAATTTAAATTAGCTTAGCTAGTAAAGATATGGTTGTTCATAGTAAAGATTTGGGGTTGAATCCCACCTTCACCACTTAGCCAAATTTTGAAGGTGCTGATAAGTGTAGCTGGTAAATTCTTTGCTGTTAATTCCCAGCTTTACACTTACCCTCAAAAGAGAATACATGTTCAATCATGTCACAACTTTACTAATTGTACCTTCGACAACGATTAGGACTGATGACTTGTGGGTGGGCTGTTGCAGTATTCCCATCAGTTAACTATAATGTTAATGTTGTGGATAAAAATTTCGTGTATCACTGGATCTTGATGTGCCTTGTACAATTGGTTCTTTTGCCAACCTCAACTTTTCAGTCAATTCCAGATTCTAATTGAAAAAGTCAATGTGCAACTTTGTTGTGTCTCATTGTACTTTAGTGCTATTATAGTTGGCCATATGTGCTATGGCTGTAATCCTTGTAACATTTTTGACATTCTTCCTTTGTGCATCAAGATACAAGTAGTAATTTTTCTGCAAAATCTCTACATGGCTATTTAGCTGTAGCACAAAAATGTCTTTGGATCTTAATAAGGTTTGTAGAAATTTTTGTTGTGCATGAAATTTGACCATAAATAACTTTAGAGTCCTTCCAATTTCCTTTAAATGTGTTATTTATGCTAAGGCTGACAAAGGTATTGTCTATGCTCTTTTAATATGGTAAACTTATGATTGGCCTTGCTTCATTCTTCGATCAGATTTTGTTGATTGCTAATAAGTTACAATAGTTTATGGTTCCCTATGCTTTTTGTGTTCATGATGAAGCTACAAGCAATCCTAATGTTGTTTGCAACTATATTCCAGGCAGAGTTGCAGATGCAAGAAGTGAAAAATGTTATGGTGCACAACCTGTCGGTAATGGATTGTTTGCTGTTGTTCACATTCATCGAATTGCTTCAACTATATAAATTTTATCTACTTCGTTTTCTTGTCAAAGTTTGGTTTAATGGTTGTGCTTTTAAACCGACTGAAATCAATTTTCCATGTCATCCATTTGATATGGTGCCTTTTTGCAGCCTGGTATGGTAACTACTGATCTTCTTATGTCCGGAGCCACAACAAAACAGGTATTATATTCACTTGTAAATTTATATGTGGTTTTCCAATGTCCCAGCTATTGGTTCTGCTCTAACATAAACTCAAATTACAGGCCAAATTTTTTATCAATATATTAGCCGAGCCGCCTGATGTGGTAAGGACTGCACTAATCACTTCTGTATGATGGCATGATGCATGCTTTATTGGAGTTTGAAAGCAAACAAGATAGCATACATTTATGAGTCCAACCTTCAGCCTTTTCTGCTGGTCATATTTTTAAGGTTGAATGACAAATACTTCAATACCTTAATTTGGTGAGTTTGAATATTAAATCGATCTTGAGTCATCAAATGATGATCGACCATTAGATCATATGTCTACTGGCTGTTAGCCAAATCTGTACGAATCAGTGTTCCAGTTTAGGTGAATATGTAACTACTCCAAGGCACACTATTTTTTTCTGTTCTTATCCCTTCTCTTTCTTTACTGCTATTTCTGGCATCCTCAGTTGATGCTCCAGCAACTGAAGTTTTAGTTTAGTGAATACTTTCCTTATGTTGACTATATATTTTCCTGCAAAGAGAACTTACACCTGTGATGTTTTATGATCTTGCCAATCTAGCTGCTAGTTACTAGTTCAAAATTTTCATTTAGTCTGGAGATGGAATGTTCGAGGTGATGGATCTCTGTGGAATAATTCACTAGTTTTTTATCAAGTGGAATATTCTTTTACAATATCTAATTTAAAAGAAAGGAATCATGCAATACATCAACGAGTGTGGGCTCGTCCCTAATCCAGTATGGTTTACAGTTTACACTATTAAACCTTCCTGATGAACTGGCTAAAGAATCGATGTATAAATTGTCATTAAGTGCTCAAGGTTGAGAGTTAGATGTAAGGCATGTAATACTACTAAGTATCTTAACATGCAAGAGAAGAAAATGGTATGGGATACAATTTCTCCAGTTATGCCTTCGTGTTAGGTCCATCCAAATCTTAATTTGAATCAGATTCCCACGAGGGCAGATCCTTGCGGCGGGACATAACAAGCACAATTTAAAATATCTTTAACGTACCTCATGGTGATATTTCATTGACCTGCAGTTTGAAGAGTTCTCTACATCATTTGGCTCCACATAAATAGAAAAACCAAAGTTTCTCGGAGGTCTTATCTGAATTCTCTATAGGTTTGATTTAGTTAGGAAAAGGTCAATCTGGTCTGTTTTGACATAACTATGGTCACATGTATATTCTCCGGTATCATGTCGGGGTTGGCTATTTTGTGAATCTAACACACTGAAGTAAGGGAGGCACCATCCGTGTTGTGATTTGCTTGTTTAAGCCACTTTTGTTATTAGTCTATTGTATATTTTATGTTATCTAAATTTTATGCTTATGGTGCTAATAGTCTACCAAATATTTCTCCTTTTGCAGGTTGCTGCATTCCTTGTTCCATCCATCAGATCAGTCCCTAGCAGTCAATCCATGAAGCCCACCTACATTCGATTTCTCACGGGCTTCAAAGCTTACTCCCAAATCTTTTCAGTTAAGAATTCTGTTCCTTATTAAAATTCGTTGATGCTAATATTCCTGTTACAGAATAAGCCGAACTGATTGATTCATTTATCATATTTGCTTCTTGCATCTAGAGACTTGCTTTTGGTGCACGACGGAACAGATATCTCGTCGAAGATTGAATGACTTGGCTAGCTTGTAGGTTATAATTTTGTGACAAAAATCTTTTAAAATCTGTAATGCAACATCCTTTCGTGAAGGATTCCGAAGTACGCTAACCATTTATTTTGATTGAGTAAATTATTGTTTGTGCTGCTTGAAGGTGCCCTTACCGATCTGTCGGCGTAAAAAGAACAAGTAGCGGAACTGCACGCTTCTGCAATTGTTTGATTCGGTATAGTATTTGAATTTGCAAAATACTTTGAACGCCAAATCTATGCAAGTGTACCAGCATCTTGAAGGGAGATTTCTCTAACCCCAAGCTTAAGAATGATCCTCTCAGGGAAAAAGCAGCACCTCAGTATCTAAAATGTAAATTCCCACTGTTCATGTCAAATCAATGTAAGTACTCTGTTTACAAAAGTTAGGTTTGGTGAGTGATGGCATATTTCAAATCTTGATAATGTTAATTTTTTCTGCAATCATTCATCACTTTGCTAATACAATCCACATTCGTGTTTTAAGATGCTTAGATGATGATCAACTATTCGGATACCTAAATGTCATGCTTTCTCAATTCTCCATTTTGCTTCATTGTCGATACTACTATGGATCGAAATATCATATATCGTGATCGTGGCACCGATCTATCAGCATTTATTTGAGATCCGTAGAATCTCTTGGATTTCTTTTAGAAATTTGATGGATCTCAAATGAGATCAAGAACGATATATAAAATGCATCACGTGCTTCACTTGGGTCAGAAAAATGTGTTAGAATAACGTTAAATATTCCTTAGATGTTGGCATTCCTTGGCGTCCTCCCCAAGTCATTTTGACCGGCCAAAACCTTCTTCTCCAAGCATGATCTTATGACCAAAAGAGGATACATCTCTCTATATATGTGCTCGGATGGATTCAAGAGTGGGCCGTGAAGAGAGTGATACAGACATGGGAGAGGCGAAACAAGTGAAGTTGTATGGCTTCTGGCTCAGCCCTTACTGCACGCTGGTCCATCTTGCTCTTAAGCTCAAGGGGGTGGCCTATGAGTACGTGGAGGAAGACCTCACCAACAAGAGCGCCACGCTTCTGCAGCTGAACCCGGTGCACCAGAAGGTGCCGGTTCTTGTGGTGGACGGGAAGCCGGTGGCGGAGTCGCGTGTGATCTTGGAGTACATCGATGAGACGTGGGCGGAGCCTTCCTTCCTCCCCAGTGATCCTTACTCGAGGGCTAGGGTTCGCTTTTGGGTTGATTTCTTCTACCAAAGGGTAAATTAACGTCTTATTCTTTGCATCTCAGGATACGAGTTTTTCGAGTTCTTTTGGCGTTTAGGACTCTTTATGGAGTTGTTCGTTCTTCTTTCTCTTGTCTCTACCATCAGATCTCCCAGGAGGAAAGTATTAGCCAACTCAGTTAGGAAGTCATGAAACCACTGTTCGTAAACCACAGAACAATTTATGTCTACCAAGAGAGTGAGAGATCGATCTCATAGTCTGATATTTAGAATATATGAGAGTGATAGTGATAAGGTCTTAATGTGTGTAGTTTTACCTCACTCGAACTCTGATCTCCAAGTCGCAAAGGAGCAACATTTCTGCTCTATCCAGATTACATTTCTGCTCTATCATCATAAATCAACCAGCTTAAACTCTTATATTGTATTATAGCTAATGTATGCTTTCTCTGATTACATACCTTTTTGTGGTTTTGGGGATTGCAGATGGTGCCTCCTAGTTATGCCATTATACGTTCCCAAGGAGAGGAACTGGAGAAGGCAACAAAGGAGTTCATCGAGGTACTAAGAATACTGGAGAAAGGAATCATGGAGGACTTACCACGGAAGAAGGGGCCATTTATCCATGGCAGCTCCCCTGGTCTCCTTGACATAATTGTAGGTGCAGGCAATCCAGGAACGAAGGCCATCGAGGAGGTGGCTGATGTGAAGCTATTTAACGAGGAGATGACACCACAACTCTACTCCTATGTTCATGCGTTTCTGAGCCTTGACCTTGTCAAGAACACAGTGGTGCCTTACGACCAAGTGTTGGAAGCTATCAAGGAACGCAGAATGATGGCTCTCTCTTCTTCTAAAGAATAGACAACATGGTTTATAGGAAGAGTGATTGCTGTTGTTCTATCGAATGCAATCTGTTTCCGCAGTGTGACTGTGTATTACCTAAAAGAAATTGTCTAAACATCACTTGGAGTTTCTTGTGATGTGTCTGTACTCAGCAAAAGATCATCCACCAAATAAAGTGACAAGATTAGTCCCTCTCTCCCATGCCGACCACACGGACGAGTGCTCGACTTCCTCGGCCGGACATCCCCTCCGCCGGATTGGAACCTCTGCAAATTTTTGGTGTTATCTGAATTGTGTGTGTTCTACTTAATTCACCAGAAAAAGATAATGGGAGCTCTGTGAAGAAAGGGAGAGTCAAAAAAATATGCCAGAGGAATACAGCATCACTATTGTTCACTGATGACCGCTGTAGGTTTAATTATGGGGTGATCAGCAATACTTTACCAAGGAATTCCTCACAGATGAGTTTGCCCATAACACAAACATATGAACATCATAAGATATCATATGATTGCATCTTACCTGAAGAAAAGAACCTAAGCAAGTCATAATAATGTGACTTCAAATATTTTATACAACATGGTATTGAGATGTGATCCACCCTTTTTGGAATAAACAATCATAAACCTTAATCTACGCTTACAGACATGTGGTCAACGAGCAGTATCCTTAAACTCATGGGTCCAGATAGCTCTAGAGATCATAGTATAACCTGGTACTTAAGTGGAAGTATATATTCCATGTAATCAAGATTTCCAATAGACAAACCAGAAAAGCAATTCATTTGAGCTGAAAGGGAAAATGGAAATCCACATAATTGTGTTAGATTTCAAAAGAGCTCACGGAGAAGCTTTTTGGCATTGCCAATTCCACTCAGATCAGATGAGCCACAAAAATCAAAGGTTAAGACTTTATAGCCAAAAAGAAGATTAAAACAAAAGGAAGATTGGTACTTTTTCCTTTTCCTAGTGGTCTCAGTTTCACATGGATCAAACTTGGTTAGATTAGATGCTCAAAATAGTTTCTAGGAATTCTTTTCATGTTGCTGCCTATGTGCCTTCTTCAGCACCTGAAATTTTCATCAGGTTTCTGCTTTACTCTGCAAGAAATGTTAAAGATTTGCTTTTTGTTGCACAACATCAGTAATTCTCCGAAACCCAATTGCAGGAGCAAAGACTGAGACGATCAGCATGCAATCGGTGAATCACATGGGATGCTATATGTATAATTTCACAGCCATGCAGGAGGATTACAGCATCGTAGTCGACCTGCACAAAGATCAGCATGCTGCTAAAGGATTTCTTACAGATGAATCCATGTTTCTTATTGCAATTATTAGATTTCAAGCTTCTATAACTACACACGATCACATCTTGCATCCAAATTTACTACCAAATCACGCACAACATCAGCAGGCCATGGGAGGAAGATCACCCTTGAGGCCGTCGTTGTCGGTCGGCTGCAGCGGCGTCTTCCGGAACACCGAGCTGCCGAAGAGAAGAAAACCGACGGCGTGACCGACGACGGCGGCGATCAGCACGCCCCCGTTGAACGACATGACCGCCAGCATCACGAGGTAGGCGAGCCCGACTCGCGCCGCGTGCAGCGTCGTCCGGGCAAGCCCGGCGGCGACGTGGCCGGTCCCAGGCCTGATGAGACGGCAGTGGTTGAGCCACTCGACGAGGAAGGAGAGGGCGAAGACGAGGAGGAGCGCCAGGGCGTACATGCCGCCTCTGGTGCCGGGCCATCCCGAGAAGAGGATCTCGGAGTTCTTGCCCCAGAAGAAGGTCATGTGGGTGTAGTGCCGCTTGGCCATGTTGGAATTGTTCATGCTCATATCCCCCATCCCGCCGTGGTCCATGGCCTGAATCCTCCTGGTATGCACCTCGTCGTCGTCGTCGGAGGTATTTTTAGTATTGAGGAGGAGGAGAACGACGATGAAGGTAAGCTTTAATGTCCTTTTGGACAGGCGTGAGGAGTACTTTGCATGCAGTACAAACACCCAGAAATGGTCGTACAAGTCCGGAAGCAACGGCCGTGTTGGCACCGCTGCGATGTGACGGAGATTTTTGCTTCAGATTAGTCAACAAAGGAGGCAACATTTGCGACTACGTGGCCGAACAAATTGTCCGGACTTGGGTAGAACCTGGTCAAAGTCAAATACTAATCTTTTCGATCTCCTGTAGCCATATATATATATATATATATATATATATATATATATATATATATATATATATATATATATATATATATATATATATATATATATATATATATATATATATATATTAGAATAAATAATCATAATTTCATCATTTAAAATTACTTTTTCAAGAGACACGTGTTCAACGAAAAAATTATTTCGTTAATATTTAGTTAATTCTATTATGTATAAGAGTGATCGATGTGGGAACATAACAGGATATTTTCTTGGCATTTAAATAAAAGAGGGTCTGATTTTATTTGAGTTTTTTTGTGAGGGGGAAAATAATATCTTGACTCATAATAATTCCTCCACAATATTTTCATTCCACTCAAATAATTCCTTGATAGCTCTAAAAAGAAATCTGCTTTCAGAAATTATAAATTTATTTATTACCGATCAACACCACGTCACAAGAGCCCGATCTATCTCGACATCCAACTCAATCGACAAAAGACTTTCGACATCGATCCGTGGATCAAATCGTACTGACTCATCAATAATATTTGATAATTATATTAATATACTTAATATAATTATCAAATCGGTACATCTATTCATCAACAATATTCAATAATTATATTAGTATACTTAATAAATGATTTTTTTAAGTATTTGGTAAATTTTGATGAAAATAAAAAAGAATTATAAAAAATCGCATAAATATTCTTAAAATAACAAATGAAAAATGCTCCCCTTTGCTCTGGTTGTGGTGGAGCTTTCATTAGCTTCGTCGCACCCACCGTCGCCCTCTTCGTGTCCTCTTCGGCTTAGTCTTATTGCCGGCAATAACTACGCTGCTGCCGAACTGAGACCTTCCGCGGGACCGCCGGGCCGGTCCACCATCACACCGCAAGCAAAGGCGTGCTCCTTCGTCGCCTGCGGGGATGCTTCGCCACGCGCGGCGGCGCTCCGGCTACGGCCCCCAGTTCTGCGCCGCCGCTGCTGCCCTCCTCCTCCTCGTCTCCCTCTCCGTCCTTCATTCCCGCCTCTCTTCCGCCCCCTCTTCCTTCCCTCTCCGCCTCGGCCTCCCCTCCGTCCTACCCCGTCGCGCCCCCTCGGATCGCGACCCCGCTGCCCTCTTCGACGACGCCGACGACAACGCCCTCAACGAGACCGCCGCCGAAGACGACCGGATCGACGAGCTCGACGTGCTTGAGGAGGAGGAGGAGATGGACCGCGGCCGGAGTGCCCAGGAGGAGGAGGAGGGAGACGCCGATGAGCAGGATCCCGACGAGCCAGCGGTCACCCGGACTCTTAGCTCCGGCCTGTTCTGGGATCACGCCCTCGGCGTTGCCCGGAGGCGGTTCGGCCAGCTGGAGCAGGATCCGCGCGGCGACCGCTTCCTTGATTCCTACGATGCCCGTCACTTTCGGACCAAGACCGCGTTCGGGTCGGACGACCAGCCGGTGGATGAGGACGTGCGGCTGAAGCTCGACTCGATCCGGAGGATCGAGGATGCGCTTCTGCTCAAGGCGGGCTCCGGTGACTCGCCTCTGCGGGAGGGGTGGGCGCGGTGGCTCGAGGGGAAGGGGAATTTCCTCCGGCGGGATCGGATGCTCCGCTCGAACCTCGAGCTGTTGAACCCCAAGAACCATCCTTTGCTTCAGGATCCGGACGGGCCCGGCCTGGCGACCCTCACTCAAGGCGATCGGATGGTTCAGAGGGTGCTGCTGAAGGAGATGGAGAGTATTCCATTTAATGTGGGTGGGGGTGGTGAGGCTAAAAGAGCCGACGGAAGAAGAAAACTAGAAGTGGAGAATACGAGAAGGCAAGAGGAAATTCCGGACGGACAGAGGAAAAGAACTACTTCGGAGGAGGAGGAGGGTCGAGTGCATGCCGATGGTCGGCGATGGGGGTATTTTCCTGGTATAGACGCCCATCTGACTTTTACAGATTTCATGGAGCAGTTTCTCGATAGCAGGCGGTGCAAAATAAGAGTTTTTATGGTGTGGAACAGCCCACCTTGGACTTATGGTGTCCGGCACCAGCGGGGACTGGAGAGTCTTCTGCATCATCATTGGGATGCTTGTGTTGTTGTGTTCTCGGAGACAATGGAGCTCAACTTCTTCGAGGACTTTGTGAAGGATGGGTACTGCATTCTTTGTCTAAAACGTGGTGCTTTAAGGCTGGTAGTTTAACTTAAGCATTTAGAATAAATTTTCTTGTTCCTTGTTGGTCCCTACCTCTCTTCATCACTGTCTTCCTTACTTTCCCCCTTCCTCATAACTCCTTATCCTGCTTCCAAGGTTTCATTTAATTTCTTAGTGGTTAGTGACAATACATGACATTTTGATATCAGATTTTGTGAACCACATTCTGCTGAACTGAGCCAAGGACTCCTTTTAATGCTAATGCCTAATGGCAGGGTATACAAGTTTTCTAAAAAACTGATCTTTTTTTCTTTCTCAATGCATATTGCGCACATGTAAATGCAAAAACTGAAGATGATGTCCAATTGTATTTGATCTTTATTAATCCCTCATTGCTTTGAGTAATAGGTAGGGATGTGAGGACTCTCGTATCATGATTGCCCTGGTTAAATGCTGTTAACGAGAGTATCGATGTGTTGGTAATAACATCCAGTATTGACTAAAAAGTAGGTTTTTTAAACAAAAAATATAAGAATCACATAGTGCATATGCCTAGGTGGTTGACCCTATGAATTTGTTGTATTTCCAATAAATTAAGGTTATGTGATGAATGACATATGAACTTTTGCTGTTATAAGTAAGTTGAATTTTTTACCATGATTTGTGCTATGAAATAATATATTCTCCTTTTTCTCTTCACATTGTTAAAGATATTTATGCTCCATCAAAATTAGACTTCTAGAGTTAAATTTAAACAGTTCACAAATGTCTCTGTTAGAAAATTCATTTTGTAACTTGATGTCCGGCATACAGGTTTAGAGTTGCAGTTGCCATGCCAAATCTTGATGAACTTTTGAAGGACACTCCAGCACATATTTTTTCATCTGTATGGTTTGAGTGGAGGAAGACATTACATTATCCCATTCATTATAGTGAGCTATTACGTCTTGCTGCTCTCTACAAGTAAGCTGCCAATTTTGTTTAAAGATTTATCCTAAACTAAGGTCCTAATATTTGTTTGCTTGTTGTAGTACATTTTTGTGGATAGAAACTTCTCTGTTCTTTCTTTCTAGGTCTTTTCTTATGTAAAAGGAATTCATTTCATGCAGAAACTTGGAAAGAAGACAGCATACCCACTAAATTTTAAATCTGCAGATCCATACCTTTTGGTTGTTTGATTGCCTAAATTTTAATATGTAAATGGATTTTATACGAGTTAATTTAAGGCATCAATTATGGATATTAGCTAGGCCATTTTGCCTCACAATTCTTGTTTGATCACAAATATCATATATGCTAACTCATCAGATAATTACTTCTAAACAAATTATTCTCTGATATATATATATATATATATATGTTTCTAAGATTATGAATTTCTCAACTTTCTGATCATCCAACATGATCAGAATGACAAACACATTCCAAATAAATATCTAATGTTGGTTATGAATCTTAGTCTCTAGACCTCCTAGAGTTCCACAAGCGAAAGTGAGCAGAGCCAAATTCTCATCCACTTTCTAACTTTATGATTAAGAAGTTTTATCTCCATGGGAAGATTCCTACTTTTGGTTTATGCCTAGACCGAGGAATTATAAAGTAAAATTTATGAAATATTTTTATGCTAATATATTACATAACAAATTGGTTTCTTTTCAGAATCTTTAGTTGTACTATCCCAATGTCAAACAATAATAGCAATATAAGTGGATGGGTTTATGATTCTAAATCTTATGATTAGTTTAAATTGTGGTACTCCATATACTCATAGTATTACAACATCGGTGTTATATATATTTTTAATTATTATCCTTATGTGTGTCCCTGTATCTCCATTTTGTCTTTTGCCGAATTTAATACTTGGATATGCATTCATATTACATTCATGTCCCCATGTCCATGTGCCATTGTTGACTTGATCTATGTGCTACCAAGGTACAAGTTAAAAGGCAGTAGCATCAAAGATGGTCTCTCGACTATAACCACATAATATTTATTTTAGAGTTTAATATAAAACAGTAAACACATTTTAACTATAGGCTAACAAGGTCATTGTCACTTAATTATTCGATTTTTTTTTCTTTACAACACCTAACATTCCAGCACAAACAAGCAAAGAGTTTAAGTTTCTTTCTTTGTGTCTTATTAATGGTATATAAGATGAAATGGCAAGTCACTAGTTAATATTCAACTTATTGATGAGCCAACTCAGACCAAGCTTTGCTCCATTCAGGCTCAGCTTAACTTACGTTAGCGGAGCTCAAGCTCGGCCCAAAATCAAAATCATGCTTAAAATAATGTTCAAGATTAACTTATAATAATTTTTGCAAGCTCAATCTCGGTTTAAATTTTGTTCATTCGATAAGACAATAGTCTACAAAACTAGAGATTTTGGTTCTATCCTCAATGGAGTTGACTTTTGGTCTCATTTTTTAATGAACAATTCTTTTCACCCGCTCACCTACTTGTTAAATGGGAGTAAGACATAAATTTGCAATTAAAATGTGTCATACATAAATGAGTTTGTTGAAGAGTCTGCTCGGGAGCATCTTCACAAACTTATTAGTGAGTCGATTGGCTAGCCTAAACGAGTGGAGCTTTGCCATGTTCAAGAATGGTTCATTTAATAATTGAGCTTCATAACCTTGGCAAATGAGCTTTTTCATGAGTTGAAAACTGACTTGCTTGTGAATGGCTTTACTCATTTGCAACCCTAAGTAAATATGTGATCTCCGAAACATAATCCATTGTGTAGTTGTACTAACATCTCTTTATTTATATTTGTTTGTTAGCATCAAGTTCCATCTTATCTTTCAACTATCAGATACTATCAAGCACCATGTTTTCATTTGTCATGTTGTTAATGCACTGAAATTGAGGGCCTGGAAAATAACCTATAAAGTTTATTAGCTCACCCGTCAATAAAGAAAGTATATTTAAGGTAATTTGCATACTACATAAGCAACCATGAGCTATATGGCACATAATACAGGCATGGCAAATGACATAACTTAGTGGTATCGTAAATGTTATGACCACTGAAGCTGTTCCATTTTGCCCTTTGTAACAAAGATATTTGTTTTTTTTCCTTTGATAATCCAGATATGGTGGTATATACCTTGATTCAGATATTATAGTTCTAAACCCTCTGCATTCACTGAAGAATTTTGTTTCAATTGAGGATAACACAGGTGGCAATTCAGTCTTTAATGGTGCAGTGATGGCATTCGAAAAGAACAGGTACTGAAACTGTACATGTTTGCCTAACTTCATGTGTTTTATGGATATAAAGGCAAATCTACTTGTTTGATACAACTTTATGATCAATAATGCTATGTAGGATGTCTTGATCCTGATTATGTCATCTGAAGTTATCTTTAGTGTTTGTATTCCAGGTTCAAATGTAGTAACTGTGGCTTAGATCTTCATTTTGCCCAAATCAGACCATATGGACTAAGAACGCATAGTTGCACATTTGTTCTAAGCAAAGTAGGACAACTTAAGTATTGACAATAGAAGCATGGCTGGGAATCAACTTTCTTACCTTAAATACTGAGTTTGCTACGTACATGTGAGCGTTATTTTTCATGAAGTGTGATAGATTATCCTGTTGTTTCAGAAATGCATTCTGTGAGGTGATAATTTACTTGGAAATGGAAATAAGAATGTTGAGAATGATGCCTAAAATAGAACGCACGGCATAATAGTATTTCATTTGCCTGTTAAGTGTTACAATGTCCACTGAAAGATCAGTAGTTGTAATCTATTGTAGCTTCTTTCTTTTAGGTTATAAAAGTCACAATTTTTCCAACAGGATTCACATGATTACTTGATCTGGATCTGAGAGCAGCCATATCATTTTGTATAACATTTTTCCACTAATACATCTTTAGCTTTGTGTATTAATTCTCACAAATCTATATATTTGTCTGCAGTTCTTTGATGCTCGAGTGCCTAAACGAATACTATTCAACATATGACGATACCCTTTTAAGGTGGAATGGTGCTGATCTCATGACAAGAGTTATAAAAAGGATTTCTGACAAGGCTGGGAAATCTTCTTTACAGCTTGACATAAAGATGGAACCTCAGTTTGCATTTCATCCTATCAGTTCGATAAATATTACAAGGTGCTTCTTTCTTTGATATAGATCTTTTGTTTTGAATTCCATACCATTAACCATTCTCCTAATAGCTTCGGTTAAATGAGCTAGTTAGAACAATGTGGCTAGTAATTTGTTGGTTAGCTTGCCTACTGCTAAGATTATAGTGTGTGACCTTTACATTATGTATACACTGAGGCGTTTGCTCCGTCTTTAAAATTTTCTTTTAGGGAATTCTGTGGAAATTCTGTGTTGCTTTATAACCCGTATCATCTAGTCTTCTAGTTTTATACGCAACAAACCTTACACTGCACTTGCATACCCCTCTTAATTCCTGGCATCACTTTCCATAAGAAAATGACATTTATCAGCAAAATTCTGACATCGCTGGACATGTTCAACGAGCTAACCACCTGTACTCTATGCTAGCATTATCGCTCAACAGTTTGAATGGATTTTGTACAGGTACTATGCAGAGCCTGCTGATCAATTTGAAAGAGCTGAACAAGATGATCTTTTAAAAAGGATGCTGAATGAATCAATCACATTTCATTTCTGGAATGGCATGACATCTGCTTTGGTTCCTGAACCTAACAGTCTTATGGAGAGGCTTCTAAATCAGTACTGTCTCCATTGTCTTGATGTGTTGTGATTTTGCATGGGTGATCCGACCTTCCAAACATCCCTGAACCTAACAGTCTTATGGAGAGGCTTCTAAATCAGTACTGTCTCCATTGTCTTGATGTGTTGTGATTTTGCATGGGTGATCCGACCATCCAAACATCGTGTTTTCCATTGAAGGAATGACCTCTTGGTATGCCCAAGAAACGGGATGGTGCAAGGGTGCTGAAGTGAAAATTCAGGACTTGTAAGCAGAAATCAAAGAGGAGCTGCCTTTAGCTATGTTGGTCAACTTCTGAATGACAGATCTTAATGAAATCGATTAGATTAGCATGCGATGCTGATGCAAGAAATAAAAGAGTAACCCGTGGAATCCAGATTAGATGCTTGTGTGACTAAATAGAGATTTTGAGCACAAGAATAGTTATATATTTTTGCATATTTGATAATTTAGAAGGTGTAGATTCTTTGAAATTATCACTCGAAAAGGTTTCGTCAGTGTGACTTTGAGAAAAATTGTACAATTGTTGTACCTTCAACCATTCATTATGTTGATGTTTCTCCTAAATAAGTTTTGATGTGTCATTACTCCTTGAATAATCAGATTGTTGTTTCAGTGCAATCAATCTGCTTGATGTGTGAAGTTGGTGTAATTGACAAAGAGGTGACTCGGAACTCTCAAGGGAAAGAGTCTTATGGATCCTTTTTCTTTTTCCTGTAGGCTCTGACATTCTAATAATGTATATCTTTTTGCACATTCAACTTATAATTATCTAAAGTGAAATTACAGATCTAAATCATATGATGATTACACATAAATCATATGATTAAAAGTGACACCAATAATAATAGTAATAAATTGTTTATTTTTCCTCTTATGATAAAAGTATCAAAGTTTTTTACTTTCTTTCTAGACGTCACATTAAAATTATTTTTTTAGAGTAAAAAATAAACGATGATATATTACAAGATATGTATCTCCTCAATTTATCTCTCCATTTAATTAAGATGTTGGGCTCACTCATTCGGATTGATATATCATCGTCTCCATCGAAACGAGGATCATTGATAAATCTAAATCACTTGGATCAGACACGTCTATCGTCTTTGTCTACTGACCATGTGCCATTTCTGAACTTTCGTTTTCTGCAGAGCTCAATCTCCATAGCTTTCGATTTTTGGCCATCCTCTGTCAGCTTGTGCCTTCACGAACTCTGCTAAGAGCTTGATTTCATCCTCCTGCAGCCGTGGTCCGAATGTGCACTGACCTCTCGGCGTACATCTCTCTCCGAAACCCTGATGATACAATTCTAGATTCAGAGCTATTGATACTTCGGTTGCAGACAATAAAAACATAAAGGTAAGAGGAGGCTACTTGCCGGCATCCTTCCCTTTCCATAGTAAGTGATGTCGTATATTCCCTCCTCTGTGGCAACACCGTTCCTGCACAAGACAAGAAGACCACGTACCTCAGTGTGCAAAAAAAAGATGCGGAAGAGCAGCGGCTGGCTTACCTATGCAGATCTTTCATGAACAGAGTGGCTCCCTGAAAGGAGGAGGAGGGCAAGCGAATGAGGCAATGTGGAACCACCAAACTGGTTACATTATTGGAAACGAAAGGAAATCAAAACACTCACAGGCTGCAAAAGGTTCCCTCCCATGTCATGGCAACCGATACATGCTTTCTGAAACAGAGCCGCACCATTCGATATAGACTGGCCGTAGGCCACTGCGACAAGTAACCAAACATGACTTGCAAGTCTCGATGATGATATGTATACAGGTCATTGTTGCATCGTATGAGGTATTGCGTTCAGGATCAAAAGTCGAAGCCATTCATTCAAAAACAAAGGTCCATTTGTAGAATTTATGGGCTTCAAATTTTGATTGTGATGCATAAAAATAGTCTTTGGCTTTTCCAAAGGCGGTGTGCTCGGAAGCCTTCAAAAGAATTTTTCTGCCATTCAGCTTTGTGTAATGTAATAATAGATCTAATTAGATCGATTGTCTGTCTTAATTGTTTCTAGTCAAATCTTATTAGATTTCTAATGTAATGTGGTTTCTACATGGCAAATATGCATGCATTTGGCTTCACCCGAGACTGAATTCGACGGCGTTATGCCGATGTGGACACCACATGGATGAGACGTCACCGACGACGAACGCATCAACGAGTCGACGTGTGCAACAACAGTACATATAGCAGAGCTGTTTCCAAGAAAGATTATGGCGTCGATGACCGATGACCCCCACCAAAGGACAGCCTCGAAATAATTACCAGCGAGGGAGGGCAATAAGGGGAAGAGGGCGGGCGCTCACCGGGAGCGGATAAGGCGAGGATTGCAGTGGCGGCCACCAGAGGAGTCGCCAGCCGCTCCATGACTCCTCCCGGGGTTCCGCCTCCTTGCTCTTGGCGGAGCGGAGCAGCCTCTCGCCTCTTCGACCAGTCCTATGCAGAAGTTTTTAGCGTTACCTGGAAAGCTAAACGATGTTGGAAGGAGAAGCATCGCAGCTTTTGCTCTGTGAGGTTACCTTCGGGCGGAAGAAGCAGGAGCTGTTGCAGCAGGTGGAGACCAAGCAAAGAGGCTGCCGCATCTTTCTCGCAGGAAGAATTCCTAATAACAGATTTGCTAGGAGGTGAGGGAAAAGTCGCCGAGAAGTTACAAATGTGGGCTGGGAAACATTACTTGCCGGAGAGACCAAATCCAGATCAAAGCGGATGATGATGGCCCGCTCAGGTTTATGATGTCAATGGGTGGCACAGGATTGGTTGGGACTTTTTTTATGTTATAAGTAAGACGATGTCCGAATGCTCTTAATCAAAATCCCCTTTAATCGTCATCAAGAACTTTTACATGACACGAGTGCAACCTTGACTCCAGTTCAAAGAAACAAACAAATAACCTAGTAATTACATAGGAACAAAACACAAGGTTCGACAAACAAAAAAGTCAGATATATGGAATCATCAAGCAGACTGCCGTCACAATTACTTTGCTGTTCCGAATAAGTCCAGCAGTCAACCTCCACATTTAAGACTAAAGAAAGCTTCAGATGTCCTTGGGAATCATGCAGGAGTCGTAGATCCAGGAGTCCAAAAAGATCAAATTACCCCTTGGGCTTTCTCTGGCGTTAGCCATTTGTTTCTTCTCTGCTATTTTGCAGACCTGCGTAGCCTAAATGCTGAAAAATGGTTGGCGATTCGGGTTTCTGATAACTTATCGCTGCTTGGCATCTTACTATTCATTCTTTGTTTACCAGAGGATATAGATGATTGCTGCAGGATCGCAAACAATGAAGGACCTGAACTTGTATCCACCTCAGTCTTCGATGTACAAGTTGATTTCACCTGTGAGCCGTTGAACTTTGCTGAAGAAGGCTTCCTATGTTGTTTTTCCATCTCATCCTGCAGGGTGCAGCCAACATACCATCAGATTTCTTTAACCATAAAACCAACTTCGTGTGTTAAGAATTATTCATTCATTCATTCATATATGCCTAAAATATATATAATGATTTTCCTTGGAAAAGTACTACTATGTGCAGTCAAGTCACTATCTACTATATTATTTCTCATTGCTAGATAAGTCACCCTTCTCATATAGTTTGATCATATCCAGATGGTTTGAAAATTTCCACTCTATCCAGCATGGATGCTGATCATGGTTTGAAATTTTCCATTCTGTTTTGACTCATTGCTATACCAACTTTCGGGCCATTCCAAATTTGAATTCCATTTCATTTTCTTCATAAATACAAGATGTAAGAGAACTTCAAAGAAAAAAAAAGATAAATAAAATCAAAATAACAAAGTTTCATGAGTTTTCATCTAAAAGCATCGTTGAATGTGCATCCATACGATTGGGTGCACTTTCCCGTAAGGAAAATGTACAATTAGAAAATCTCTACACCAGATAGTTAATTGCTAACACATCCCAACATGACCCTAATCTATAGGTGCAATTCAGGTCGGTTGGGCTGTGATGAACTTCAACCATAACCCAATTCAATCTAACCCAATTTCTATATTAACAGGCAGTATATGCTTCATATTGCCAAGTCTCAGCCAAGTTAAAGTAGCTAAAGACTGAATACGGGTTGGGCTTTGACTTTGAGGTCATCCAAACCAACCCTATTTGGTCTGCAAAGCCTAGTAGGTAAGTAAACCCAGAGCACCAAATCCAACCTGACCCAGCAGTTGAACAAGTTGAGTTGGCTTAGTTGAACACAACCATAAGACCAACAACACATTCAATGACACTAAAAGGCATGGAACACAGGATTGAGAATTAGGATATGCTACAGCACTGATATCGAATCAATTAAGATATTGGAAAATTCATGTATATTGCAGAATACCAATATTGTAGGCTTGCATACAAATCTACTATTCAAAGCAATATTCCATGGTGATCAACATATCCAAAGTGTATCTTGTAAGCAAAATTTATGCAGAAATAGGTGTAGATGACACTAAACGAAATTTGTCGAACAAGATATCTAAATGAAAGGAAAAAAAAACAAAAGGAGAATATAAAGCATGTTGCAAAGAACATTTCTGATTGAATTAACTAGAAGTCTAGAATACTTCTATGTTTTAGCTATTTCTAACTATTCAAATATCCTGATAGGAACGGAGCTCAAATCATATCAATATTTATATCTTGGATTACAAAGAATTCATAATCAGATTTGGGATGGAATACATGTTACTGAAGCCATAAGTACCAACATCTCCAATTTTGAGGTTTTTGTTGTGCCAAGTTGTTTAGACATCATTTATAATGTGTTTGGCTTAGTTGGTCAGCATGGGGCATGCTGGCTAGCACATTACCAATGAGGCATGCCAACAAGAAGAAAATTCCTATGAGAAAACTCCATCTTTAAAAAAAAATCACTTTTTATCTCTCTGCAGAAATAATCATTTTCTTGAATCGATGGAAGTAGTTAGAAATAAATTTTTAGAAACACAAGAATAAATAATGTTAATAAAAATTAAAAGAGAGAGAGAGAGTAAGTAGTTAAAGCTTATGCTTCTTTGAAGTTTGAAGAATGTCAATATATCACAATTGCAAAATAAAACAAAAAATCAAAAAAGTTTGAGCCATGAACGTCTAGAGTTACCACATTTTGATGGTTCTCAGAGGCTGCCAGACAACTCCTGCTATTACTATCATCTCGACCAAAAATGAATGCCCGGGCAGTTGTTGATCCTTGTTTGTGTGAATATGGCATCGAAGAACCTTTTGCTCGACCAAGAAAAGATGCCTGCATGGTGACTTTAATTATTTGAAAGGATGCCTTGTTTAGACTGGAACGAATCCAATTATTAAACATTATAAGCATGGCATAAGAAGCTACCATATTTGTAAAACAAAAACATGCAAATCAAAGGAAAGTCAATTTGCATCCAATTTACCAAAAGTTTGTTATCAACAAACCTAACATGCACAACTCAAAGTCTCAAACACTAGTAGAATAATAATCACATATATTTTACCTTTGAAGAGCTATAGTTGCTTCCCCTCACTAGCAGTCTATCAAAGTCAGCTGCAAGCATGTAAAGAGGATAGAAAGAGCACATGAAAATGTTGATGTCATAAAATTTTGTATGTAAAAGAAAAAGGGAAAGCACAAATGAAAATTGTTTGTTTACATGTAATTGTTTTCTCTCTCTTTTTGGGCTCAGAAGCATTGTTCACCTTCTTAATAAGACCAAAAAATTCCCGGGAATCCCCATCATCTTCCAGAGAAATAAATGTGGATTCTTCCTGCACATTTGGAAGTTCGTTATCAATTATTGTACCAAACATTAAAATAATAGAAATCTTATATATTAAGCAATTTTTAAATGCCAGAATTCAAATTATATGGCAACAAACACTCAAAACAAAATTAGGTTTTGAATAAGTCAGAGTCAAGAATGGCTCTCGGTTACTCCGTTTTTCAACTTCATTTGTTACTCTAATTTGCTCTTAGTGCCACTTCAAATAACCAAGTTGAACGAACATGCATGCCTTTGAGAATAATTTCGGTTAGAAATAATTACATAGTGCAACTGGATTTTATGCTATGGTAGAAATATGTCCAAAAAAATAAGAAGAGAGAGGCAAAAGAAATCATAATGCTATAGCATAACTATTTAGAAAAGAAAAGGAGAAAGACAATAAAGGGAAAATATCAAAAAAAAAAAAAAGGGAACAAAAAGGAAGAATTCTTGACTTATACTTCATCTGACAGTCCTTCATGCAAACTCGACTTACATATAAACATGCCTAAACCCTTTTTTCTTCAATTTGTTTGGGATTCAAAAATCACTCTGCATGCAACCAAAAATAAATCACAAAATAGCTGATAAAAATTATGAAATATTTACAAAAGAAAATAATAACAAATAAAGCAAGAAGTTGATATGACTTAAATGTAGATCTAGCATTGGCTTAACCTATGACTAAACCAAAAAGATATGCACAAAGAAGTATGGGCAACTCAACCATCTACATTTCCATATTTTTGGATGATAATATTCACCAGAATAACTTTCCCCCTTCTTATTAGGCCACCCAAATTAATAAGTTTGTCTTATAACTCCAGGCCATCTATCCTGGCATCACTCATCATCATCATCATCAAGAACAACATGAATGACAAAGCACAATATATATCCAGATTCAAACCATTTGGCATATAGGCAAAATTATTATTCCCCTCAACTTGCATTCAAAGTCATATCCACTGCTGAACTGAGAGAAATCATGCTCTTAAATGATCAACAAGCAACTATAATCTATAATCCAGAGCCAAAAGGGAAAAGATACAGAGCCATAACATTTGAGGTAGGTAAGCTGAATCATTCTTCTTGTTTATCTTATATATAAAGTGATATCTCTTGCTGAAGCAAAAGAATCATATTCTAATATGATGCTTTACAAGACAAACATTTTTGGTTCATCATTTTTTGAATGTTTATATAATGACTTCTTGTGCACTATTGGGTAGGTTTTATATATATCTCAACTACATTAAATCAACATTCCAGTAACTCAACATTGGTTTCAGTTTTGACCCGAAAAAATGATCCAAATGTTGATAGTTTGACCCGTTCTCTTTGCTATTCTAGATATTTCATACAAAAGGATAGAAGTAAATGAAATAAGAAGTTAACTTTAAAAAAAGCAAAATACAGAAAAGACAAGCTCTCTGCTTCCTATATGTTCTCAAATATGGGCACTAAAGTGTGATATACATCAGTTTAGGCATGTTCCTGTAGGTATATTAAGTCAAAAAAAGTTCCTCTATTCTTCTAAAAATTAACATTAGTTTCAAAGTTGAGCCACAATTGAATATTTTACAAAAATATAATGAAAAGAAGGGCAAATAAGAATAGATTGAATAGCATACAGTATACATGGGTCCTAAATTTTAGTTACTGTCATATGATCGCTCTAGGATAACCAAATAGTCAAAGATAATTCCTCCACAAACTTTTTTCCTTCAACTCCTCTGTCCCTTACTGCTACACTTCCTCTTTCTCCTTTCCCTCCAACTCCTCCTCTGGACCTCCATTACCACCATCTCTTCTCAAGATGGAGGTGAAGGTTGGCAGGATCTAGAGGGAAGCAACGGAAAGGGCGGTAGTGGTAGTGGTAGTGGTAGTGAAGGAGCTGATGATGAAGTAGGTGGCGGTTGGCAGGATCTAAAGGAAAGCAATGGAAAGGGTGGCAGTGGTAGTGAAAGAGGTGATGATCAAGGAGGGAGAGATGGTGATGGAGAAAGCGGACATGTTAGTGGTGATAGGGAGGGGTGGTGTTGGAAGAATAAAAGGACAAAACAGTTGAATGAAGTTTATGGAAGTTGGAAAGATTTGGAGCGGAAGTAAGAGGTACAATAGGAAATAGGGGAGGAATATAATTTGACATGGCAATCAAAGACAATCAACTATTGTAGGACAAAACTTTAAACTCTATATCATAATTCACAATTTCTTTGTATAGATATTGGACCATTCCAGTCTGTTCCGATTTGCACACTGAATTTTGAAAAAAATCCTGAAAATATAGTGAACATGGACATGTATCATCCTATACAGGACGATACAAGCCCAAACAAAGCATATCACTTAGTTTACACTGGTCTGTATACCTGTAAACTATCAATCCAATAATAACCGCTCATATTGTTCTGTACCAAACAGTATTGCAAACCTTATTTTCTACTATAATTTATTCTCAATAGATGCCTCCATTAGCCATGTTGGCAATCTTAATGGGTGAGAGACAAACGATAACAAAAAAGGGTAAGATTCTAGGACCAAACTGAAATTTTTCTACATTGACCAAATTGAAGCTATTTTAAAACTAAGTATAAAGATCATTTGAGACAATAGTCATTTTTGTTAAATTTCCAAGATTGACCTAGTTTCATTGTTTGTGTTTGAATACCGACAGATTGAAAATATGCATTTGGAGGAAGAAAGTTTTCATAATATATTCATGACATACACAAATAAAATTAGAATGAGAGATAGCATCTTAAAGGCTCCTGAAAAGATAATCCTTTAAATTCCACAAATCCTAATTAGCAAACCCTTGCCAAATCAAGTTTTCAATTTTCAGACCAAAACTTGTACCAGTTCCTAACCCAACTAGTACATGTTTGGTACATACCAACACACCAATGCAAGGTATGTCAGCAAACCAATCTACATGGACCAAAGAGAAAAAAAGAGAAGAGAGAAGGAAGAGGAGAAGAGGAGGAAGAGGAAGTGGAAGGGAAAGAAAAAGAGGAGGATGCAAATGTGAAGGAAGAGGAGACCACTATGTGTACAATAGGAAGATGTGACAGCCACAATGACACAATGAGGCAATGACAGTGATGCAATGAGGTGGATGACGTAGCAAAAGTAGAGGACAACAAAGCAGCAAGAGAAGCAACACAATTTCCCTGCCTAATTAAACCTATAAATGCAAAGAGTTACTTGTACTTATAGGGTTATAAATTAGATCTTATTAAGAGTTACCTTGTACTTATATATTTGAATGCAAGAAAAGAAGAATCTCAATTGAATGGACTGCTTAACATGATAGATATATTACGAACATGCAGGGCTAATAAATGCTCAAAGAGAAACAACGACAATGTACTAAACATATTGAGTAACTTTTAAAACTTTCTGCAAAATTTGTGTGTTCTTGAGGAGTGCCTGTCAGAACTGCTATCAGATACCAAACATAAAGACAAAGGAGACTATAGAAACTTACATTCTGCCTCAGTAAGCGCTGACGAGTTAACGCACGCTCAATCTCTTCATCATCTGACGATACATAAGCATCCTGATCATCGGTGAACATTTGTGCAACCATCTGTTTTGCCAATTTTGCATTTTTACGGGTGGCATTAGTTTGAGGTAGGTCATATGATTCTTCCTCTTCAGATTTCTCACTAAATTCTTCATTCTCCTCTTCTTCGTGAAAAAAATTTGGCTCTTTCTGTTTCTGACCACATCTCAATCTTTGCAGGAAATTGTCTGTTGCAGCAGTATCCTGTTGCTCAACCCACTTCTGATGAAGCAGATTGCGACTTTCATGATCTATTGGTGCTTCCTTAAAGTCGGTTGCAATCAGATCATTAACCACGTCATCATCATCACTTTCATCATCTTCTTCATTTTCTTGAAATCTCATCAGATCATGGTCACTATCATCTTCTTCTTCAGCCTCATCATCAACAAAAGCTTTAACAGGTCCATGTTCTGGACATGAGTCCATATTAACAACCTTGTGTGGCTGAAGATCAATATTCTCATCGTCATCATCTTCTGATGATGATGAACTGGAAGGATGACCACTATCGAGCAAATTATATTGGCTATTAGCACATGAAGCTTGCTAAAAGTTTTAATGTGGTTCATTAAAATTTCAGAAGCTCCTTACTTAATAAATCAGAATATCAGCAAAATCATTATCATAATGGCATGAGTATATATATCATACAAAAAATTTAAAGAAGGACCATGAAAGAAGTAAGATGGTTGCACATGCCTTTATAGTATATACATATATATAATGCCACAGGCATGTGTGATTGAAAAACATGAGAGAATAGGAATGCCATTTCCTGAATCGCATGATGCCTATTAAGTTGCATCCTTGCTTAAAGCTTTTCTAAATTTGAAGATATTAGAATATTAGGTAATACTACATCACAAACTTCAGAGTTTGTTGCCTCAAAAATAATTTTGTTTAAAATGATAAAGCTGCTGTTAGATCTTTTTCTCCTAATGCATTCATAGAAACAGGTAAACAGGGGTGATTGGTCATTTAACTATAAATTGACCTCTTTTTGCACATCACAACACTTGTATTCTGTTCAAAGAAAATATATTAAAGCAAAACAAAGCTGCAAAAGTATATTTCAGGATGGCCGGGAAAGTATCTCCCTAATCCCATATATGAATATCATCACAGTGTTGCAGAGGTAAGTGGAACACATGGCTTATTATTTATTGGCAACATTCAATCTTATAGCAATATCCTCATCAGATATATGCTGCATACTGATATCGCATGCATACTTCCTGAACATGTATAAAATACTTCATCTAAGCAGTTGCTTTTATTTGAGGAATCATTATGAAAATGAATTTTTCAGAACATCTAAAGGAAAATTCAAGGGCATTCATGAACAGCATTTATTCAAAGAATGACAATTTTTAACAATAAGAGAATATCTTTGGATTTGACCTTTACATTTAAGGCATTAAGCATCAGAAGTTCATTAAATAGAAATAAATCATTACCTCATAGTTTTCTTTCTTAATTTATTTACATTTTACCTTCTAAAGCATTTTTTGGAAAAATATAACTTTGCTACAGAAATAGGATGCTTTGTGCTAACCACCTACTATTTTATATGATTTGCAACTTTAAACAACTACAAGTAGCAACTTCTATATTTAGCCTAAAAACAGTTGTTTGTCAGATTGTACAATATTTAACAAGATACATCACATCAGCAACCGCATATAAAGTCATAACCAGATACCGTGACTATGTTAGTGATTCAGTATAGATTTAAGACTGCTTGTTCCACATGATATAAAATGCCAAAAAGGGAGTTGGAATGCACAGGATGCAAGTCTGCACATTATACATCTTAATTACAACCATCTTCCTGTTTAATCTTCATGGACTGAATAAAGATAATAAGGCTACATAAAGATATAATTGGGTTCTCTGCCCCTTGAAATTACTTTGGTCACTTAAATTTTTAATGTGTCATATTTTTTGTTAGAACAAATTCATCACTATGTTTAAAATAACCATGGTCAAGATGTTAATATAAAAATCTCATTCAGATTAAATTTAATATTAATTCTTATAGATTGATGAAAATCTATTTCTTTACCCAAACTTATTGACCAATACAAACCTATAAAAAGACCTTAATAATGACCTAACTACTGATCAACAGTAAAATATACAAGAAATATTTGTGATGGAAATAAATTAAATATATAAACAAATAACTTGCACAATAAATGAATTTGATGTTGCACATGATCAAATTGCAAATTGAGATGAATTTAATCTTGTTCAGAAGAATATTAATTTTGAATTTGGAATGCTTAATGATATTGTTTTGGGTGTCAAACTTTAACAAGTTACTGTGAGAAACTGTAAAATTATCCTCATAACAAAATATTTGGCATGTATCTTTCTTTCATTTCAAAAAGGACATAGACTAACAATCCCTGTTCGTTTAAACTTTTAATTAGAATTATAAAGACAAATTTTCATGAACCTAATTGTACCAATGAATCAATGTAGTTCTGTAGATATTTAAGTGTCATGCAGTCAAAGCAAATCCAAGAAAACCATAATGTATCCCAGTGCTACCCTAGTATGCAAGCAACAACAGCTTCATCTTTTAATTTTTCAGAAAGAAATATAAGCTTCATTGACAGAAAGAGAGGCTTGTGCATGCCTTTATAAACCATGCAACTGAAGAACATGCCACAAGGTACTTATCATGACCCTGACTTCAGTGGCACAAGTGCGAAAAGGAAATTTAATACTTGTTTCATAAAGATAGACATGAAAATAGGTGAAATAAACTTCTAAATTACAAGAATTACTTTGCATACGAGACCAATTAACATGTATCACGATAATTTCCATGCATTACATCAGACAAAAAGAAACAAATGTGCCATGCATCCAGATTGTTTCGTGCATGGCACTGGATAATTTATTTACGGCAACCTTTTCAGATCATTTTTTTGTTTGAATCTTTAGAAGAGGACTAGAAAATTTCATAACACTTACACATCCGTGGAAACAAGTTTAGGGGTGGAAGTTGGCAGTGACGACAAGGTATCTTTTAACATATCATTCGTATTGTAAACCAATTGGTTATGTTCTCCACTTTGGTCAGAATCATTAGAAATAACCTGTGAAAAACGTACCCAAAAATGAGAATTGATTTAGGATAAGATATTACAACAGTATTAATTGATTGTCAAAAATCAGACCTCCTTGTCAGTGTTCAAAGTCTGATTTGCATCTTCAGAATTGGGATTAGTAGCCTGCATTTTATTAGAAAGAGTTAATCTTACTTTTCTTTTCATCAAAATAATTGAAAATTACATTTAGTACACGTGTTTGCTTACTGATGTATTAATCTTCTTTCACATTCTTTCAACTCTTTTAACATTGGAAACAGTAATAGCTATTTCTCTTTTGCTAGTGTAGTGATGCTGGGAATTTGAGCTTAATGTGCCTTCAGAATGTCAACTGCCACAGAACTTATATATAGAGAGAACAAGATATTGGGTAATAGACACATGTCTGCATCTTCGTTGAATGATTTTGAATCATCCCTTTCAATTTATGCTATAGTTGCTTGCTTTGAGTTAGGAGGGTATTTTGGCAAGCCCATCACTAATCTCCTCCCGGCATGCTTCAATAATGTTATCTGACTTCCTAGAGCCAACCAGTTCGAAACTTAAAGCACCGGATCCTTAATTTACTTAAAATATTCAGTTTTCTTACTGCCAACTGAACTCACACAGGTATATAACTGTCATGAATTCTCAGTTCACACTCAACTTCACCAAAACAAACCCATGCCTCTAGACACTTTTACTCCATGTTTATGCTATCACCCACAAATCACTAAAAAATTTCCTTGTTACCAACTTACAAGGAAAGCCAGTATACACAGTTGAAATCACCTTCTAAGTCTTCTTGCGGACTGTTTTCTATAAACAGACTCATTTGCATATTTAATATTCAAAGCTGTCCTACAAAATTTGGAATGAGCTTCTAGTTATAGCATTACAGGAAAACACCGATATATCTCGACCTAAATGGTACAGGTACACAAATAACAATTATGGACTTAATGGGCCTAGCAAAAACCCTAGTCATGAACCTTTCAAGAAAGTAAGCTACCCTTGAATTCCCTTTGTCAAATAAACTACAGAACAACAAACATCTACTAGATTCAGCAAAATAATGCTCATAGGAAAGGCAACTGATTATTTCAAAAGAAAATATTGTTCAAAATTTTAAGCATTAACTAATTAAAATGCTGAACATCATATAGATGTTGACATGTGTGATATACTTGGACTCACTGGATATACCGATATATATTACCAGGTGCAACCATCAAGGAAAACATGAATACACCATATTGACAGCAATTTTTGTTAGAACAATGAGAGTAAAAAGGGTTTTGTTCAAGGCGATGAATAAAAGAAAGTAACTGATAACCTGATTATGAAGATCATTTTCACAATCAGTCGGGATGCTTCCTATTTCACCCACGTCTAAAGATCTGTCATGTGGAAATTCATTCTGAAACATGATAAATTCATTAGTTTTCAATAAAATTTGAACTCAATTTTTGTACTCCTGAAATAGTATTGAACTTGTTAAGAGTACTATGGAATAACCTCTTTTAAATGTTCATCATCGCCTCTCCCATTCTCAGGCCTAGCAAGATCAAAGTCATGGCAAATATCAACCTTATTACTTGTGGAATCATTTGTAGATTCCGGATGATTGAAATAACCATACCTGCAACAACAGCAAATTGAACTACGATAAAGATTTTGTTTCAACAAAATATGGCATTAACTTGCTAACGTTTCCCCTTTAAAGCAAATATATATATCGATACTCACTTTTCCAACAACTCTCGCTTCCTGCATCTGATCTTCTCTAAAAGAGGTGGTATGGGTATCCAAACAATTGCGGAAGCCGTAAAAGAAACATTACTAGTTTCTGGCATTAAATTTTGATTGTAAAAGCGGATAGGAATATGTTAAAGCTTTCATCAAAGTGGGCAAAAATGGAACAAACTTAAATACAGAAAGAATAAGTAATGTGATGCACACCACGCAACAACCGCTGCGACTCAGCATGAATTCGAACCAGTTCGGCCTCTCTTTCCTGTCCACCAGGATGAATTAAAAGATCAAAGATCAGCGACATACAATACCTTCGAAGCATAAATTACCAAACGAAGCCTACCTTTTCAAGCCTTCGCTTCTCCCGAACAGATTCTTTGGGCTTCTCACCTGACTTGTTTTTCTTATACTTGCGAGTAGTCTCGACTTCTTCCTCCGAGTTCAGCCTTTTCTTCGCGGACCTCACGTCCTCGTACCCACCCTTCGCCCCCAGCACTCCAGCGCTTCCACTTTCCTCTCCCCAATCAAAACCCTGTTTCTCTCTTTCAGTCTCCATATAATTCGGTTCACATCGAGCCAGATCCGGGAACAAGGGATCAAGAACCGGTTCCGGACCCGTCTCCGTCTCCATTACATGCGATCCGGGCAGTGATTCCTCGGAAGCTGGCGTCGCCGCCATCGCCGGAGCCTCCACCGGATGGACCCGGGAAGGAGAGAGAACGGGATCGGCGGTGGGGATATCGCGAGGGCCAGATTGGCCTGCCTTCTTGAGGCGCCACAGCGTGGGCTTGGAAACCGGAGAGACGGACTGGCTGCGGGGCAGGAGGAGATCGTCGTCGTCGAAGCTTCCTTCCATCCCAAGCCTCGAAGTTGGAACTGGCGAGCGGGGAAGGAGGGAGAGGACTCGGAGGAGGCGGTGAAGGGAAAAAGGGGGAACGAGGGATCGAGCGAAAGGAAACGGATTTGGTAATTTAGCGGGTCGATTGGAAATCTGCGGGTTTTGCCGCCAAAAGATGGCCAAGCGTTGTGATTACGTATTGCCCACCAAATTTTCGCTTAATATACTTATCTCATTATATTTAATCTCTATTAAGTAATATTTGAATAATAATACATTAAATTTTCAATTGATTTTGGATAATTTACCCCCAAAAAAAACTCATATTATTTATTTATTTATTTATTATCCGATGATACCTCCTAATTCATTTTTACTTGGAGTGTCTCTTTTTCCTATTCAATAGAAATGGCCTCATCTTTTATGTCAAATAATACTAAAAATCAAGGAGGAATAGATAAAACGATATATAAAACATCATATTGGAAATTGGGTAATATTTCAATGCCATTAGTAAAATAAGGTTTTCCTTCTTTTTATTTGTCGGCAATATTTGCGTTCTTATTATTGAATGAACCACTGTTCCTTCATTGCCTACAGCTTATTATAATCGATGAATATTTTTTTGGATTCTTGAAACCAATGTCCTTCCATCATATGGAATTGTTATATGGAAAGACTTATTAGTTGTAAGGATGGGAGGAGGATATGAAAGAATATTTTTTGAGATTCTCTCTATCTCTCTCTCTCTCTCTTAGATTCATAGAGCATTTATTTGTGAGGGTATATACATAAGCAGATTTGCGATTGAGATTCCATTGATTTATGAGTACACATAACTTGATCTCACGTTTGACACTTTAGTAGGCCATTTCATAAGTACCAAACATATCTATGGGTTTATATAGGAGGGAGGATGTGAGATACCACTTTGACTAGAGTCATCACACCTTTTTTTTTCTTCTTTTTTTCCAGTGGATCTATAGATTATTTATGTAAAGGTTTATAAGTGCAATTATGCTTGATTTTTATTTTTTATTTTTACTCGATGGTACTTGTAATTTGATCTCACATATTTTAAAAAGTTAATTATTTTTTTTAAATATAAGTAATATATATATATACATATTCTTATTTTATATAAGTAACAAATATCAATATATATATAATTTATTATTTTCTTATTTACATTTTGTTATTGATCTCTCGATATCCTCATTTAGCATCAATATATCAAAGTCCAAAAAAACCAAAGGTGATTAAAGATCTAACGATGATATTATCGATTGTCTTTATATATTTTATTCTGAAATTTTTGGATAGAATAAATAATTTTCTTGTTCATCAAGAAAAACATTGAATTGATTATCAGACAAATATGAAAACTAGACAAAGAAAATAATAATGAAATTGAGACAAAGTATATTTTCTACATGAGGGATAAAAATAGGCACAAACACTTATAAAGATAGAGAATGTTGGTGGGTAATCAAGTATTTTTAATCACCAGACTAATATCCTTATATGACAAAGAATTCAAGCATGAGAGTATTTAGACAAAAATACTTTACCAAGGAAATAAACGCTCAAAGTTAGGGTTGGCCATTTTACACATACCACATATTTTGCGTATGCCGCAAATGAAGAGAATGATCCTTTAAATGCATTATATAGGATTGATGGCATAGATACATCAGTCTGATGAGCTAACTGACCAATAACTCTGTTTTGATCTCAAATCACTAATCAAAATATTTAAGCTAAATTTATTATAATATACTCAGACCCATATAAGTTAATCATAGTCATTGTCCACTTTCGATGTTGGACTAATTGGAGTGTTATAGAATCGATCACGTAACATTGCCCCAACTAGTCCAAGATAGCAAGCTATTACGATCGAGCCCTGAAAGATGAGATTAAATTATAGTGCAAGAAATTAAGGTATGACACCTCAAACCATTTACAGATGATAAGTTCGTGTTTTGTATTTGACAAATCATCAATCCAATGGCTGTAGAGTCACTAGTATCCATGCAGAGATTTCAAAACTAGGAAGTCATAAATCCAAATGCGACGGAACAAACTAAAAGATGGAACAAGACATAAATAATGTTCTTAAATATAGATGTGTCTCTCATCGAGAGCTTTTTATCGGAACATGGGGATGCTGTTGTCCGTGGATGATTTCTGAGGACAATATGAATCTAAGCAAACTATGCAACAGTAACATATGGATTCATCGGAAGAATTCTTATCGAAATCTTAAGTTCAATCATTCACACTTTATCTTATCGTCTACAAATATGCGAGTCATACGCATATTGCAGTGGCATTAGCGAATAAAATAGTCCCCGAGATGCTTGTTGTCTCTATGTATCATTAGTTTAAGCTCGGTGCAAGTCGTATCATGGAGGACGAGGAGCACCTGTCATTGCTTACACTTGGCTCAAAGGCTGGCCTCCCGTGAGAGAGGATGCTTATGGCAGCGTGCCGACTCGATGCGGTTGTTAGTGGTGCCGGTCACATGGATGAGGACGTCCGATGCTTCCCCCGATGTGGTCCTTCCGGATTAGCTCATCTCTTGGGATAGTTTATTCGGTGGCGAGATCGATTGGCTCCTTCTCTCTGCTGTGAGATCGATTTGTGAGTTAGAACTATTAATCTCTCTGTGGTAGTTTAAGGAAGCCTCTCTTCTCTTGTCCTTGCTGAAGTTAAGGAGGACGCTCTCGAGGCTCTCGCTTCTTGCCGCTAGTTCTCGACTGCATGCATCTCGATAACACCTGATTTCTAGTTCAAGCAACGCCATCACACATGCACTGAGGCAAGCCGCAGCATTCGTGCTTTCGTTCCCGTCGCTGGCTATTGGATAGTGGGTCATCGTCAGCAACTGCGAGTGAGTTCATTGTGTGATGGAGACTCACGGCGCACACGACAAGCCCGACACCACGCCCTCCCCCGCTTTTCGAAGCTTGCGGAGAGCCGCTTCACCACCCTCGATCTCTTCCCCCTGGTCAAACGGATCCATAGATAAAAAGGACAGATGCCTTCATCCAGCTCGCAGACCTGCTTCGCCACCCTCGATGGGATCGATAGGTAAAGTACAGATGAGGGGAACAGCTCGGCGCACTGCATCCGTTTTTCTGCTACATGCATGCACGCACATGCTGCTCTTTCGACCCTTGGCTGTCTCTGATTCATTCTCTCCAATAAATAATTGTTTCTCGTGAATGGCCATATCTAAAACTAATAATTTCATTGCAAAGGTGGTTTACGTCCACCCGATATATATATATATATATGATTGTAATGAAAAAAAGTTGAAAATATTTTTTTATTATAATTTTAATGAATTAATCGAATGCAGAAAAAAAATATATTAAAGTGATCAACTTCGAGGTTTATTAAGTGCTTGTAAAATAATCTTGATATATCTAAAAAGTATGTTTAAGATTGACAATTTCAATATTATTCTCTGATCATTTGTAAAGAGTAAGTGATAGTGCCATATACATAACCCATATTATCATGATCGATTCAAAGATGATAAATTGAATATGTTATGAGGTATAGTTGTAGGCATGAATTTGAGAGCAACAGTAATGATATAGGAGTATTTTAAAAAATAAAGGAGTTGATAATGATATGAAATGAGTGAGTAGTTGAAGATACATCATCCACTATATCGAAAAGTAGAGAAGAATAGACCCGAAATAACTTACAAGAAAGAAAATTTTGCTAGAGCATAAAACTATATAATAAAGGAAATGATTAGTTTAAATTTTTATTAATAATATGTATGAATCTATATAAACAAAGTGATATTACAAAAATATAATAATTACATAATTATCTCAATTAATAATAAATATAAAATTTATTTAAATTATTTTATAATATAAGAGATCACGTTAAGATCACGATCCTCACTATATTTGACAGAATCATGATTATATGTTATCATAATTTGTATGATTTAGAATAATAATAATAATATATTATCAAAATATTGAAAGGATCATGATTTATTTTTCTTAATAATTTTTTTAATACATATGCCACAAAATCCACTATTTTATAATCAAACTTCATGAAGACAAGCTCAAAACATTCTTTTATTAAAAAATGGATAAAGAGATTACCGTCTTGGACTCTCTTTCAACTACAATATCCAGTAGACATTCTTTTGTCAGCCTAATAGACATCTTGATGTGCCATTATTTTATTTTATTGAACATGTGTGACTAACTTGGCAAAGAAATGATGCCACAAACTTTCAGGCAAATAGTTAAAGCGATTGAAACCAAGAGACAAACTAAGAAAGAGGTCGTATTTGTTTAAGGATAGCATATTTGAGGCATGCAGTATGAACTATTAATGATTAGGCCAATCATGATTAGGTTCTTTTTTTGGTCTTTGGTACGTACAATACCTGTTTAAACCCTCTTGCCTTGTCTCTCTGCGTACACTTGTGTCTTAAAACTGTGTGTGTGCATGAGAGAGAGAAAGAGAGCTGTTTGCAAACGTAGATCTTTCAATCTCAGGAAGAGAAGAAGAGTGCGAGTAATACTAACTTCACTCAGGCAATATGGCAACACATCGATTTGTTCCACTCCATTCTTCACTGTCCTCTCCTTTCACATATGACAAAATGGTTGACAGTTGTTGGTCAACATCAACCCCTGTATATATTTCATCCGTCCCCTCGTATCATCCTTGAGCCACTCAGTCCATGCACGCAAATCCCTAGGCCACGCCCCTAAAGCGTTTTCCTACGAAGAAACAGCGTACCTCCAATCGCTCTCGTCTCCATCCTATAAATGGCCGTCATCATCTGTACCCGAGGGAGCTCTCCGAGTCAAGACGCCGCGGAACAAGGACTCCTTCACTTGTCCATGCGGGGGACGAGGGAACTCTCGGTATTGGAATCGAATCTGACGATGGGAAGATGGAGCGCACGGGCGTCTCGGCGGGCGTGAACGCCACTGACGCCGTGGGTCAGCGGCCGTCCAATGCAGTTGGCTCCGCACTGTCACCCTCATCTACTGCTGCCTCGACAAGGTTGGTAATGGTCGTGCGGTCTCGTTCCCCGATGGCGGGGTTAAGGTGTGTGGAGTGCGTGGGTTCGCGTGTCTCGACCGAGCCACCGAGCACGGACGATGCGGGGCCCACTGCGTGATTAGACAAGGAGGCGGTCTTTCGAGTGTTCGGTGGCGCGGCGGAGACAGGGGAACGATGTGGACCGGGCTTCTACCCCGTCCTCTGTGGCCGTGATAGGGACGTCACGTCGGCCGTGGGCGGGACGGGGCCCGCTCGCTGGTCAAACGCCGAAGACTGCGAGTTCCATCTCGGATGGACGGGCATGAAGCGGCGCGGCCAGCGGGCCCCGCGGCGGATGGGCCCCGTCGAGATTCGTGCCGCCCCCTCCGTCTCCCCTCCCCCGCTCTCGCGGCGACAGCCTCTGACCTCGCGAGAAATTTTCAACATGGAAGACGGAGAGAGATCCACATGCATCCCCCCTGAGTTGTCTCACCTCCAAATACCGCCATATCTTTTTACCCATACGACGTACCTCCCTCGTGATAGGAGTCGTTCCTGACCCCACACGGTGGGTTGCATGCAGCTCCCAGGTAGGGGAATGCGTAAAGTATTGCGGCTCCTACACCGTCGTGATGTATGTGATCGATTCCGTAACGTGGGAATCACGCTGGCTTCCCAAAGTCCAAATCGAGGTGGTAATCACTCGTCTCGGATCCGGTGGACCACAACGAGCGAGGACTACACAACCCAACCAATGAGTGTTATCATCACCTTCATCGGTGGGTCGTGATTGGTGAGGATTGATCGAATGCGTTGGGTATGGTCCACTGGATGAGTGAGTACTGTAATTTAATGGATAACTCTAAAGCACAGCTTTTGTAAAGCATGGCCGATTAGTTGTGGAATGAACGACCATTGACTAAGAGAAATCAGAGAGAAGCAGACTTGGAAGGAGAAGAGAGTAAGGGAAAAAAGACTGGGAAAACGAGAGAGAAAGGGAAGGAGGCGAAGAGTGAGGAGAAGAACGGATGAAGAGATGACGAATCGGGAGAAGGGTAGGAGGAGAGAATGAGAAGTGGGATGGAAGGCCAGTCTGAGAACGCGGGTGGTGGGGGGGGTGCCGGGGTCGGGAGAGGAAGACAAAAGGAGAGTACAAAAATAATATAACGGGAAGGGGGTGGGCCCCACCCACCGCCTACGCTCATTCACCGTTCCCGTGGAGACCAAACTCCAGCATCATATCTCTCTCTCTCTCTCTCTCTCTCTCTCTCCCTTTGACTTGCCCTAACCCTAAACCACCGCTCCCTTAAAACAATTCCCACACCCACTTCCCTCCTTCCTCCTCCCTGAAAACCCCCTACCCCCCTCCCTCATCATCACACCACCAGGTTACCAAACAAGTACTCCCCAAGAGAATTGATCCGTCATGGGGCTCTTTTGCACTTCCAGTTCAGCAGCTTTTGGTTCCTAGAGAGAGAGAGAGAGAGAGAGAGAGAGAGAGAGAGAGAGAGATTAGAAAAGCAAAGAAAGGAGAGACAGATCGCTGCCTTCCTTTTCCCTTTAACTCATATTTTTCTTTCTCTCTTCATCAAATTGTCACCCTTCTCGATCTTTGGTTCATAAATATCTCCTCTTAGCTTCGTCTGCACTGTTCCATTTCCTGAGGCTGCACGCTAGTTTGTGTTCTGTTTACGCAGAAGAGAAGAAGAAGAAGGAAGGAATAGGATTTAAGGAATTCATGGATCGAATTACAGCCTCCACACATGGCCATCTCCCTCCTCTTTTCCACAGCCCGGACTTCCACCCCCTCCACCACTACCAACACCTTCAGCAACAGCAGCACCCGATGCCGCCTAAGATCGAAGAAGAGCACAACGGCAGCACCGGTATTCATGGCAGCAGGAAGCGCGACCACGACGACAGTAACGATGATGGGAACAACAATTCCAACGGCGGCGAGTCCAAGGAGCTGGTGCCGACGACGTCCGCTGGAGGAGGGGACGGGGAGATCATGCGCCGGCCGCGCGGCCGCCCCGCCGGGTCCAAGAACAAGCCGAAGCCACCAATCATCATCACCAGGGAAAGCGCCAACGTGCTGAGGTCCCACGTGATGGAGATCGCTGGTGGGTGCGATATCGTTGAGAGTATCGCCACCTTCGCCTGCCGCAGGCACCGCGGCGTCTGTATCCTTAGCGGGAGTGGCACCGTCGTCAACGTCACCCTGCGCCAGCCGGCCTCCCCCAGTGCAGTCGTCACTCTCCACGGACGGTTCGAGATCCTCTCCCTCTCCGGATCCTTCCTTCCGCCGCCCGCCCCACCCGCGGCCACCGGCCTGACAATCTACTTGGCCGGCGGGCAGGGCCAGATCGTGGGTGGGAGCGTCGTAGGGGCACTAATAGCATCAAGCCCGGTGATTATAATGGCAGCATCCTTCGGAAACGCAGCCTACGAGAGGCTGCCACTGGACGAGGAGGAGCCTCTACAAGCTCAGCAAGGCGGTCTTGGGTCGCCCGGACTGGTAGGGCAGTCGCCCCCACCGCAGCAGCAGTTACTTGACCCCAACAATCCACTTCTCCATGGCCTGCCGCCGAACCTGCTAAACAATGTACAATTGCCAGCCGAGGCTTACGGCTGGGCCACCGGCGGAGGAGGACGCACGCCCTACTGATCCCAGCGATAACGCACTAGTTAGTTTTGCTTCTTCCCCACCATCCGAGGGAAAGCCTGCAGGATCAGCTAATCCTGAGGCCGTCTTTAGTATCACCATGGAGGATCCAGGCTTTCTTCATGCTTTCTTCTTTCTCAAGTTCAACTCCTGTTGTTTGCTTTCTTTGTTTTTGTTACTTTAGTTTCGCATAAGATGACTCGTCTCTCTTCTGATTCGTAGCAGCGTTGTACAAAACTAAGATTTCTTGGAGTCTCGACTTCGGTGGTAGAAAGAGCTTACGGGTATAAGCCATGGACGATGACGAGAATGGAGTACATGCTTTTGCATATTTGCCGCTGACTGTTAATTGGATTCCACCATTGCCTCCTTATTCCGCTCAAGGAGGAAAGAGAGGAGGAAATCTGAAGTCTAATTGTGCTTGCACTCTTTCTCCCATTTGAAGTCTTGTATTGTACACCAATATCAGCTTCTGCTTAGAGCTGCTAATATAACAGTGCTTTCTTTTGGAGAGAGATTAGTATCTTCGAGTCTGCAGAACTATCAGTAATCTTACAACTTTCTTCGTTGCCTTGTGCTGTTGTTTGAAGTTAGAAGAGTAGTAGGTGGACTGTCCGACACGTGCATTGTTCTGAAATAGCTCTTGCCGAGGCAAATAGCTTCATGAAGAGGCGACAAACATGGACAAAGCGCAGGCGTTAAACTCCTTGAGCTGCTCATAGCTCAGCAGCACCTGCAGGGAGAAGGAGGAGGAGGAGGAGGAGGAGAGAGAAACTTATTGTTAATCTAATAGTTCCACTGCCATTCTCCCCAACACGAAGCCTCGATCAATGTGAATTTGGTGAACGGAAGGAAGGAAGCCATGTGTTGATGTCTGTGATAAACTGTATGTTGCCAATGGTGGGGATGAGTTCAAGTGTTTTTTCAACCCTTTTGATTTTTCTCATACAACAAATAAATACATGCATGTCGAGATTCACTATGAGGTTTGTCTTTTCTCTTTGTGACGTTTTAGTGGCAGATATTGTCAAAATTATCAATATTTTTATATTTTAAAAGTCATAAAGTATTGCTTCTAATTTTTTATCATCATATGATCGATCTTTTTTGTGGTCTTAACAAAATTTGCAATATCATGACGTATCTTTTATTATCGAATAATTACATGAAACAATAAAAGAAGAGTTGATCCGAATTGGATCTTTGGGCCAAGCCGGAATCAGAAAACGGTCGGGCCAGCTTTAAATAAAACTGGCCCGTTACATCATAATGGACGGCCCAGATTACACCTGAAGCAGAAAACCACGATATATATATTTTTTCTGTTCGTGCATAAATAACAAGAGACGAAGCTGAAGCGAGAACAAAGCGCCGCTTCCTTTTCCGTGCTCCGGATCTCGATTGGCGAAACGACCACGAAGCCGCGGTGATGGCGGCGGCGACCACCCCCGACCTTCTCTTCGGCCTCCGCAACAGTTTCTACTTGGGCGCCTATCAGGCCGCCATCAACAGCAGCGACATCCCCAACCTCCCCGCCGACGACGCCCTCGAGCGCGATGTCCTCGTCCACCGCTCCTACATCGCCCTTGGCTCCTACCAGGTTACCCTCTTGTTATCCTCCTCCTCCGCCACTGGATCTCTTCTTCTTGATCCAAAGATCTCGATCTCTGATTGGGTCTCCGGTTTGCCTTCAGCTTGTCGTCAGTGAGATCGATTCGTCGGCTCCTACTGCCCTCCAGGCCGTCAAATTGCTCGCCCTATACCTCTCCGGCGACAAGGTTTAATACTTTTTTCTCCACTCTCTTTGTGCTTTTCAGATCTTGCGTGGAATTAGGTTAGGTTCGGATAAGTTGATGTTTCTTTAGATCTGGATTCTGGAGCCTTTGGTGCAAGTGTTTAGATCTCGTTGATACCATTCAAATCCGTGTTGGATTGTTTTGTAATTAACCTTTCAGAAATGTAGTATTAATTGTAAAGAAAAGTTATCATCTACCGTTCTGTTGCCAGGCTTTGCACAATATACCTCTGGAATATCTAAAAAGTTTTCCCAGTTTGTATGCAACAAATTGTAACCTATCCTTTTGTCTTACTAATCATAGAAAATGTATGAACACTTAAACAAAATAATTGAAGCCAACAACAAAATTATCAGATTTTAGTTGATAAAACACAATTTTGATGGGTGAATTCCAATTTACCTTATAGCACTCCAATGCTCAAAGTAAAATGGCAAGGTCTGTTGTTGCAGATATGAATTTAGTCTCTTTGCCCTTTTATGTATGTATTACCCAGAAATGGTGCCAGGAGTACTTTGTGGGATGTTGAACTTTGCAAGCATCTGGTGTCACTAGAGATTTAGTTCACTTAGAAGATGTTAAATAGTTAGGTTCCTCAGGTTTTTATGTCTTCAAAAGTTAGATGGGCAGCATACTTGTTAGTAATTAAGAGAACACTTTCATATCCCATAGGATGGGATGAGTAACTGACTGGTGCTTTTATCTTGTTGTTATGAGAATGTGAACAACTCAATGCATATGAAGAAAGAAAACAGAGGTGCCAAATTTAACAAGTTTATCTTTAAGTGATTGATCTCTCCTGCAATCTCATATCAATTCTCTCAGGCTGGCAAGTATTTGTTGCCGATTAAATTGCCAAAATTTGGGGAAAATTTGGTTGTCTAGTTAATCTATGAGTTCTATTTATTACTCAATGTTTAGGAGCTATAAAAGTTTAGTTATGTGTGTGTGTGTGTGTGTGTCTGTCTATATATATATATATGTATATACATATATATATACACATATAATTTTCAAGACAATCCCAGTAACATGCATCAAACTAGATGCATTCACATTCAGCTCATGATCATGGCATCAGATAATCGCTTTATCATTTCTTGTATTTTTTTCTTCCTGGCATCTGAAGTCTTTTGTTGCATTTCCTTACATGTAGATAACTTGATGTTCACTGATTATTTATTTTGGTACTTGAGAGTCGTTTCTTATGATTATCCTCCTTGAAGATTTGTGTCACTTATAAGCTTTAAAACACTGTGATGCTTTACTTTTAGTGAGAGGAAAATTTTCTTTTTGCTCATCAAAAAATTCTTGATGGAAGCAAGCGAAATTCTTGAGTTTCATTTGTTGCTATTTCTCACTATTAAATATACCTTTAATTTTTTTAGTTGATGACAATTTATATTTGAATAGACTTAGTAAAATGGCTAGTTAGGCAGGACTTTTTTTGTTATTTTCCATTTATTACATCGTAGATGTATTGTATTTTGGGGTGTTAGGGACTTCTAACAATAGGCTGAAGTCTTGTATACCTCTTAATAATAGTTTTACCAATTATGTACTTATAGGATTTTCTCTTATACATTTTTTGGTGACCAAGGAATCTGCTATTTCAAGTCTCCAAGAGTGGTTAAGTGATGCTGCAATAAGCAACAATCCCGTTCTTCGACTGATTGCTGGGATCATATACATGCATGAACAAGACTACAATGAGGCACTTAAGCATACTAATTCTGGGGGAACTATGGAACTGTAAGTGTCAAATTTCTTTCTCATCTGAAATAGAGGCGTTGTTAGCTTGTATATTTGATTCATAAAACTCTTTTTCTGTTACTACTTGTGGTTTATGATCTTTTTAAAGGAACATTAACTTTACTTTTTTCATGCTAAGATCATGAAGGATGCGGATGTACCATTGATAATGCTTGTATTTTATGTTTATCTATTTTCCTTGGTGATCAAATCTTGGCTGTAAATTTAACTAGCTGGACAATGATATATTTGAAATCATGAGAAATGATTTTAAAGCACATTAATGAGAACTTACAAAATCATTTATCATTTTGAGTCTATATTTATTATTTTTATAAAGTTCGACTGTTATTTAGTATTGCTATGTAGATCATTTTTCAGTTCACTTATCTCTTTCAGTTAAAATCTAACCAGGCCTGTGTTTGGTTTTGGGCATTTTGTGACCTTACACATACATGCTCGATAGAGTGTTTTCTACAATTTGACTTACACTCGAATGTTGTGCAGAATATTGAACTTTAGAACTCACTGTAGACTCCATTCAATTTAGGTTTAAATGATAACAGGAGATTAGGTTGCTTTTGTGGCATCAGAGGAGAATCATATAAAATCATCTTCATTTATTTAAAATCAACATTGACAGCATCTGCCTAATCAATGGCGAGGTGCTAGAAAGTAAAGTTAGCAATGCAATAAAAGAAATTCTTGATTGTTGTTAACGCTGTGAATAACTTGCTGTGCACCTTTGGTGTCAACTGCTTTTTGCAGGCATGCTTTGAATGTTCAGATATTCATTAAGATGCACAGATCAGACTATGCTGAGAAACAGCTTAAGATCATGCAACAGATTGATGAGGACCACACACTTACGCAACTTGCAAATGCATGGTTGGATCTGGCAGTGGTAAACCTTGTTTCTAACTGCATTATTGCAGAAAAAACAGAGTTGTTTAGCTTTATTTATCATTATTCTGTTGTGATTCAGGGCGGTTCCAAGATACAGGAAGCATATCTTATTTTCCAAGACTTCTCTGAAAAGTATCAGATGACTGGAATGATTTTGAATGGCAAGGCCGTCTGTTGTATGCACATGGGTCGCTTTGATGAGGCTGAGTCCTTGTTGCTTGAAGCACTGAACAAAGTAAGATAAAAGAAGTTATTGAATTTGTTTCATTTAATCCATTACTTTTTTTTCTTAATAATTAGTAAAAGAGAACAGCATGGGGTTTCATTGCATTTGCTAGAAAAACAAAATAAAATATGGAATTCTGGTTTCAGGATGCAAAGGATGCAGAAACTCTGGCCAACCTTGCTGTGTGCAGTCTTCACCTAGGCAAACCATCATCACGATATCTCAAGTAAGTAACTGGTAGTCTTTTCAGATTAACGAATCCTAGGTGACATCTCAAAGCAACTCTCTTGAATGACATTTTGAATGGACAGTCTTTGCCTAGCGGTTTAGTTAACTGGAACATGCATTTTGATAATACTTTCTCTTGGTCACTCTCTTTCTCTTTGTTAGAGAATTATTACTTATGTCGTGAAGTGACATATATTCAAAACATTGTTTGCATAAATTTTTAACCACAATCTTAAATGATCAAATTGAATTAAAGCTTGCAAGTTTTGAATAAAAAAGCATACCTTATGGCATGATGTTAATTGTACTGTAATAATCTCTTGCCTGTTGCTAACAATATTATAGTCTTAGTATACTTGCATTTTTGACTTTCTTATGTTAATCGTTACTCTAGGATGAGGCAACTTTTTCCTTGATGTTTCTGACATGCCAAACCCTCTACAGCAGAGTTAACGGAAAAGTTTGTTGATTCGAATTTTTAGAAAATTATAGTGTGGGATCTGGATTTCTGAAGGAAGCCAAATTCATAGGATGGTCATGCTGAAAGTTATATAAAAGAACTATTTCTAGTTTTCTACTTTGTCCTTCCAACAGTCCAACTTATAGCTTTTGACTCTTTGACTTGTTATTTAAAAATAAAAAATAAAAAAAAACAACTTAGTAACTTTTTGTTCATATAACAGAATTTATACTGATTTCAAATTGTAATTTATTGGTCTTGCTCATCAAAAAGCCCAAAAGATCATGAAAAATTGTTATAAAGCATTGAAAAAGGACAATATTCATGTGTTAAAGAGAGAATCCGGCTGACTATGAAGTAAATACTGGTTAACCAATGCCATCTCAATAATTCAAACTTCTCGTCTGTAGTCTCTGACTCTAGGAATAATCTCACAAATTCAACTTGGACATCATTTTTCTGACAATCGATCATGCTGTAATAAGCATAGTCTTTGTTCCTGAAATGTCTTAACTAGGCTATTGAAGTTGTTAACCCCTCCGGCTAATCTTCCATGAAGCATTCAAGAAAAACAAAAAAAGGGTTAAAATGAAGTGAGGAGCACTGGAGATGCCTTGAATTCATCTAATGATACCAACACCTGGTACAAGTGTTTTTATTTTTCCAATGAAACTTGTTCTCTGACGAAGGATGACGGAATCTTTGATGGTTTTGATGCATTTGGGCACCTATCATCGGTGTGTGTGCATCAAAAACTTCAAATAGCCAACTAGGTTTTGATGAAAATTGCTAAATCTACTCGCTAAATATTTGGAAGTCATATGGTGTCTTGTTATATTTTTCTTAGAGCAAATTTCCGAGCATTCGTGATATCTGGATGTCATGCAAGTTCTAATTACTTCTTATTTTATTGTCCCTCGCTTCTGCAGTCAGTTGAAGTTGTCACATCCAGACCATGTTCTCGTTGCTCGTATGGCATCCGCTGAAGATAATTTTGATAGAGCTCTTCAATCCATTGCATGAGGTCTCAGATGGAGGTTTGTGAGGAGTAACAGTAGTATCTGCTTTATTGTCGTCGAGCATTCATTATCTTGTTTTGTGATTGTATTGCTAGGGTTCACAAGAGTATCCAGTAATATCTTTATCATGTAGAACCATGTATTTTGGAATATGCATTGTCATGCCTTCTTAGACTTGACGTTCATAAATAGTTGCATAATTACTGTGAAAATTCATCCTTTGTTTCTGTGAGAGTTCTTTTCACAAGCGAACATGTTCTTCATGCAGGACAATATACCTAAGCATTTGCATGTCGCTTCGGACAATAATTTATCTGATACGAAGGTGATAACTTGGCTCCATTTTTTTTTTTTCATTTATGCTTTAAAAAAAATTAAATAATTTTTTCATCAAATTTCAAATGAATAGTGACTATTTTTTTAATTTTAATTTTTATAAAATATTTTCTCTGCATCACGTGGCATCGCACCTGTATGATAGATCTGTAATAAAGATCCCTATCTCAATCCTCTGGTATCAGGTTGAGCTTTAGTTCTTATCATAAACTCGAATTGAATATCGAAAAAGATCTAACATGATGATGAGTCTTAACCCTCTGACTCGTGCTCGAGTCAGGTTTGAACTCGGTGAGAATTCCATGAAGGAATAATGTCACTTCGACTTGAATCGCTAGGGTTCGAGTCAGGAAATCGGGGAGGGTTTAATTGCGAACGACATGGTAATGCACGGATCCTAAAGCAAAGATCTGGAAAATCTAACGACGGGGAATCACTTGGAAGACCGGACTCGAAGAGAGATACTAGACAGCCACTACAAACCGGCTGTCTTCTCCTCCTGTTTGTTCCAACCATCTCTCGCTCCCTCATTCTTGAAGTCGCCTTCACGTCTGCAATGTGGCCTCCAGCCGAAGCTGGTTGGCAAACAAATAGCAGCCAATCGATCTACACATCGAGAAGCTGGTTTTCTGTAGAGAGCCGATCGATCCCCATCTTTGAAGTTGGGGACAGCGATCGTCCGGTTGTAATGGGCCCACGATGACCGAGGCCATGGAGAGTCATCATGTGTGTTCAGAGATCTGGGCCGGGAGATCTCTCAGAACAAAGAACTCGCTTCTAAGACAAGACTCGGCATCAACACTCGGTACCGTGTTGCCATGGCCCTCGAATCCAGCGCTGCCATCCAACAATCCAGCATCACTACTGTTCCCGACGTCGACTTCAGAACAACTTCAGTTTCATCTTCATCATCGTGGGTCCGAGCCACGAAACTCTCGTGACAAGGGGTTGAAGACGATGCCAGAGTGAGACTGTAGGCTAACGCAGGCCGATTTATCACTCGTCCTGCACGTAATACGAATGTCTCTGAACCTCGGAACAATGATGGATAACACTCGAGTCCGAGCATTAATAGCGTCGTGTTATTTGAGTTACCAGTCTTTCACTTCATGGGTCCTCCTGTACCTGCAAAAAAAATATGGACCCATCGCGAAGGAATCCAACAAGTACTGATGCTAACAAGACGGACGGTCCCCTTTTCATCGGCATGCAAAGCCAACGAAAAGAAGTTCATTTTGCTGATGGAATCGAACTTTGGCGATCGGAGAGAAGAAAGGGAACAGTCAAAATTCCACAACAGGAACCTCTTTCGATGACAAGGATACAGTGAGCAGACGTTCCTGATTGTACAGTACGAACGACTGTAGTAGTTCTATTTCTTCAGTTAGCTCTGAGATATTCGCTGCCTCGTTTGTGTCATTTTAGACCACATTATCTGAACCCATTATTGCCGGTCTTAAATACATCTGATCTCCTTTATGATTCCGTCCATGTCCCACGTATTCTATCACAACTATTACTGTACAATTGTCACCATGACGATCGATAGCAGGTTGCCATCACAAAACACGTCACTCGGTCTCCTCCATCTCACTTCTCACCTTCTTTTCCTTAAAGAATTAGTAATCATAAAATGGAGTTTCATCAAAAACTGTCGCCTTTAGGACAATCACATTCCTGATGTTAGTTCGACAAATAATGTCCATGACTGTAGATAAGATTAGCATTCTGTGACTGATGTGTTGATGAGAAGCAAATTGGTATACATTGTGATGGGATATGTTGTCAAAGTATCTATCTACTTGGTGGCTTGAATTATGGAGTCAAGTTCTCGTAAAATGGTCAAGTGAAGTGGAGACAACATTGCAAACATTTCCAATCAGCAACGAAAGAGGGTTAAGAACTCGAACTTGGTTTTCTATAATCACTTCGCTTTTTGATTATGATACGAATAGTTTGGAGAGAAAAAAGCAAGTGGTGACAGCAACTACACCTGCAGTGGTTTGCTCCAAAGGCAAGCAGCAAGAAGAAGACCCAGACAAGATGGCCATTTGAATGAGATGGGGATTGGCCTCCATGTCTCCTCGTATCTGCATGGAACCCGTAGAAAAGAGAGACAGAGAGAGGCATTGATTTGCTCACCTCCGTCCCACCTCTCTCTCTCCAAATTGGCGGGGAAATTTCCCTTCCTTTTCCCGCCAGTCATCTAAAATTGTGTGTTTGGACCGAGATCTAGTTTAGATTCTTCTGCCGACAGCTTCAACTCCCATCCTTCGTCCCTGTCAGCGTATGACATGCCGACTTGTAGTACTGGAAGACAACAACGCTTCATGTACGAGTACAGAATGATGGGTGAAGAAGAAGAAGAAGAAGATTGATGTGCTGGGCGGAAAGTGGCACATCATATAGCTGTTATTTGTCGATTTGGTTTAGATCAAAGGAAAAGAATATTTGATCAGGTATCAGTCACGAAGAACATATATATATATATATATTCTACTTATATAACGAACAAACCTAATTATCAAATATTTATTTTTATACATAAATTCGTTGAGATATTCGAGTAATCGGAGTCCTTTAAAAAAATTTATCAACCCTAATAATATATTATTTTATTATTTTCTTGATTTAAATACAATTAGAAAAATAATATATAGACTTTTAGGGAGATTTGATCCTAACAAATAGTGGATCGATCAATTTTTCATCAAAGAGGAAGGAAGCACTTGATCCTAAGTCATCAATGTTGAACAAAAAGGGCATCTATTCTGGTCATAATAGTTTAATAAGAAGACTCCTAGTTCGCCAAAATGGTCGAGTAAAAGGAACCTAACTCTCTATCTTTCTGGCTAATTCTAAATGATCTAAACGGTGATAGAGTTGCTTGACCTAATTTTGTTCCATCTATAATGACAGGAAGATAATAATACTTAAAATGTTTCTAATATTAATATCATTGATAAGAGATATATTGGTGGTTAATTATTCAACACGTCAGTATCATATGGTGCCTAATAGGGAGGATAAGACAAAGATTCTGATTAAAAAAAAATAATCATAAGTTTCTTTCTCATCATTAATTATAAGAAAAATAACAAGCTTTCTTCTTGTCATTTATGAGGAGAAAAATAATCGTAAGTTTCCTTCGTGCTTTTTACGACTAAGTAGAAAAGCTCACTGTTAACACAAAGAAAGAGGGGGACTCCTTTTGAACCACTCGAACACATATTTGGGGATTTCGGATTACTGGCTCGAGTGTTTGAGGGACCTAGGTCTCTCACCCCTATGGACGAACTCAAGTCACTTGCTCATCCCTGCCAAGGTGTATTTAGACCTCACATACTAAGCATAGATGCTCATAAGCATATTGCAAGCTATCACTTTGCTTCTACCTTAGCTAGCCCAACAAGCGATGCTACCATCTCAACTGACACTTCAAATGTCACTAGCATCGACACTCATCAAAATCCTCTTGATCGACACTATGCCAACATCTTAGGATTGTTTGAGGTCCATGGAACTACTATTTAAAGGAGCACCTTGCTCCCCAACAATGGAGTTTAGCACATTATCGCACCACTAATATACTTCGCCCGAATCTGAGACTTAATTAGTAGATTCAATAGATGACTCCATAAGGATCCAATCGAGGTAAATGGATCAACGCTTAGACGAGATGTAATGTGAGTTATAGTAATCCATAGGGAGAATATGGTTAATCTTATCTCGAGTTGGTCCATATTCACTCAAAATATCCAAGAGAAACCAATCTCGACTAACTTCTACCTCTAATTGTTAGAAGCCTTTGATGACAATATCGACTCAGTTAAATACACTATCATATTTTGACACTCAAATGTATCTCTATGATATCTCAGATGCTCTGATGTGCTGTATGTTCCCAATGATGCTGAGAGGCCCGACATGGGGGTGGTACACTCATTTGAAACCACTCTCGGTCGACTCCTTCGCTTAGTTCACAAAGAAGTTTGAACTCTACTTTCTTAGGAATGTATGCCTAAAGCCATCGGCGATAATATTGCTCAGACTTAAGTAAAGGGAGGAAGAAATACTCTTCGACTTTGTCACTTGGTTCACCAACGAAATCTAAGGCATGCAAGAAGCTCATCTATCACTTATGATTAAACTTTCATGATGGGACTTAGACCCTCTCGTCTTTTTTGGTTATTGGTTGAGAGGCCATTGATAGCTATACTCGAGGTCATTTAGAGAGCCAACCAATATATAGCCGCTGATGCCATGGTCTTAAGTAAGCATGAGCGACCACTATTGGTTCTAAACTTAAGGTCACCTCGGTGAAGAAAATAAGATCGACCTGAGCTACTATAGGGAAATCTAGGGGGCGACATCACATGCGCAGCGGAAGAACATAAAAATAAAATCTCTAAATTTTCTAAAGATGTGTTCGTCGTCGTGCAAAGATTTATGTGTAAAAACTCACGAAACTTAAATCCACATGTGAGATAGTGTTTTACCTAGAGAGATCGTATATCCTTGAATCCCTACAGATCTATAGGAGCAGAAGAAGAAGGTCAAGCGCCCTTATCTCTAGTGGTAATCCACAAAACAAGGCTACAATAACTCTCCTCAAATCTCCAAGCCTACTATTTGAGGAGGAGAAGGGGAGAGGAAAAGAGAAGATGACAACCAAAAGAAGCTCTAGCCTATGAGTCTTTAATTCTCTTATATTTATAGAGGTCCCTTGTCAACTTAACCCTAATGGATCCTACCATATTGGATATTAGATCTCCATCCAATTACTCAAGTCTCTTAGATTAGTAGATCTCTATCCAATAATCTCTTAGTAGCTCTTATTGGATCTCATCCATAGGATCCAATAATTCAGGAGCTTATTAAATATCTAATAAGATAAGGGCTCCGCCGAATATCTCATATCCGAACCTCTACTTATCGCAACGTCTACCATATGTGTGTGACCCTCTAGACCCAATATCGAGCTAGCTGTGAGTCATACCTGTCAGAACTCCTTATGTCTTGGTGAATTATTATCTTTATAATAATTCATAAGACTCATCGACTGTGGATATACTATGTTATTATGTCATAGTCCCGAGACGATACAAGAGAATTTAATATATTGGACATGTCTGTCTTCAGTTACCATGTACTTATAGTCCCTCATCCATCTAATATCTCAGAGATCATATACTAGGCATGGTGCTGTCAGACCCATACGATTTCTACTCGAGTTTCGCTTTAATCGGATTTTCCTAGAGAACTCTTTCTCTCTCAATCTGAATGACCCTGGCCAGGATTTGCTTGAGCAAGAACACATGAGATATTTCTCTCATGACACTGAAAACAGATGATCCTTTATCGACCCAATAGCTATCGTAAGGTTGACTGCCACTCTCGATGATCGATTGTGCTAGACTTGAAACACCCAATCCTATAAGTCCGGTATCAAAGAGTGGAGCACTCACACATGACATCCTTGGTATCTTAAGTCTAAGGACTAGATACACCACTAGGACAATGAAATTACTGTATGACAATAAGGCATCTTCAACTATCTAATATTCTGTGAGCGAATCAATTAGTGAACTTATTCTCCAATAAGCACTTGCACTGTATTCCTTATGTCCCCACACGAGTAGCTATGAGACTAGCTACATCTATCATATAGATGGGTACACAACACACTAGTCTATCCGGTTATCTCGATATCCCTCTCGAGTAACCTATGACCAGGATTATTTATGGTCTATGTTGAAAGGTAAATTGGTCTCATTGTTGTAATCTCATCACGATCTTATTCTCATTGCACATATCCATGGACATCATTATATATATATATATATATATATATATATATATATATATATATATATATATATATATATATATATATATATATATATATATATATATTCGGAACAAGCAATATAAAGTGATAAAATGTCAAATAATAATAATAAGCAAAAAGACTACGTGTTAAGTCACACGTGTCATTACTCATATGATTAGCTTATTGGGCACCTATGACTAGCAGCTACCTCACTTAAGACTCGAGTTGACCCCCCTCAACATGGCGAGACCAGAGGTCGTCTTACAAATAAGAAAAAATTGATTCATGAAGAAGTCTCAATCGATGAATATATATGATTCTTGATGTAGGTAGCTTTGCTGACATCCTCTACTTTGACGTTTTTTTAAAATTTGATCTTTCGATTAATGATATCACTCCTATAATTTCTTCGCTTAGAGGTTTATTGCTACTCCATCTCCCCTCTCGGGACCATGAGCCTACACATCGCATTCGATAATGAACTCGGTTCTAAAATAGTGTTGACTAAGTTTATGATAGTTAGCTTCCTCTCGATGTACTACTAGTTATAGGTACCATAAAAGCCAATCACGTGAGTGATAGCACGTGTGACATGATACACACTATTTTTTTATTATTTATTTAGTATTTTTTTCTTACTTTATGTTGCCTGTTGTATGTATGGTGATGTCAATAGATTTGTGAGAATCAGATTATGATGAGATCATGATAATAAAATCGATTCACCTTTAAACATAGACCCTAAATAATCATAGGTTACTCGAGAGGGACATTAAGATAACCAGATAGATTGATACCCATCCATATAATAGAGGCGATTAGTCTCATAGTTACTTATGTGGAGACACTAGGGATACATTATAGGTACTCATTAGAGAATAAGTTCATTGATCGATCCGCTCATGAAATGATAGATGGTTGATAATACCTTATTATCAAATAATGATTCCGTAGTCTCAGTAGTGTATCTGGTTCTTAAACTTGAGACACCAAAGTTTTCTTGTACTAATACTCCAATATTTGATACCAGACTTATAAGTCTTGAAGTTTCAAATCTAGCACAATCGGTCATCGGGAGTGACAACCAACCTTACGAGGGTAATTGAGTGTCGATAGAGGATCATTCACTTTCAATGTCATGAAAGGAATATTTTATATGTTCTTGCTCAAGCAAATCCCTAACTATGGTCATTTGGATTAAGAGAGAAAAAAAATTTCTAGAGAATTCGATTAGAGCAAGACTTGAGTAGATTATGTATAAGCCTGACATCACCATACATGGTATACGATTTTTGAGATATTAGATAGGTGATGGACTATAGATATATGGTAATTAAGGATAGATAGGTCAAATGAATTGGATTCTCCTATATTATCTCGGGACTACGGCGTAGTGGCTTAGTACGTTCATAGTCGATGAATCGAGTGAATTATTATGGAGATAATAATTCACTTAGCTAGAAAGAGTTATGATAAGTATGACTCACGTCCAGCTTGATATTGAGCCTAGAGGGTCATACACATATGATAGGTGTTGCGATGAGTAGAGTTTTGGATATGAGATATCCGTTGGAGCCTCTATCTTATTGGATATCTAGTAAACCTCTGAATTATTGAATCTTGTAGATGAGATCCAATAAGAGCCAATGAGAGATTATTATGTAGAGATCCACTAATCCAAGAGACTTGGGTAGTTGAATGAAGATCTAGTACTCAATAGGATATGATTTATTATGGTTAAATTGATAGAGACTATTATAAATTAGAGAGAACCAAATGGGCATAGGTTGGACCCTTTTTGGTTGTTACTTCCTATTCTGCTCCCTCCCTCTCCTCCTCAACTGATAACCCCAGTTTGGGGCATGTGGACAGCAAGAATGAAAGGTCCCTTAGTGATCACATGATCCGCATGGAGAGGAAGATCATATAGTGATTTGAGGAGCGTCTTTATCACATCTGCCATGTGGATCACTATTAGAGAGAAGAACAATTAACCTCCTTCATCGACTCTTATAGATTTGAGATTTTACAAGGATATATGATCCTTCTAGGTAATATATCTTCACATATGTGTAGTTTTCGATTTTATGATTTTTCATGTATCAATCTTAGCACGACACTAAGAACCTTTTTATGTGGGGAATCTAGGATTTGTATTTTCTGTTCTTCCACTACGCATGTGATGCTTTGTCTAGGTTTCCCAACACCCTCTTCCCTAGATTAATTAGTTGATTGATGCTACCTTAAGCCATAAGCTCCTCACACTCATAAATGCATTTTCGAGGTATAACCAAACAAGGACGACAACTTGTTGTATGGAACATACCTCCTTTATCATGGACTAATACATATATTGTTATAGAGTTATGCCATTTGGATTGAAAAATATGGGGGTAACATACCAAAGGATGGTGAATAAAATATGCAAGTATTAGATTGGAAAGAACTTGTACCATAGAGGAGAAATATCATGACCTGGGACAAAAGAGTAGAACTAATGCCAGGATGAAGGAGTCGAAAATTGACCTACCTTGCTAGGAACTGGGGCGAGAGGGGAGATGCTCCTAAGAAGGCCTTGGGGATGAGGTCGAGAACTCTCGAGGCTCCAAAGATTGAAGACTCTAGAGGCTTAGATAGAGGAATGAATCCCACCCTATGGGGTGAGAGGATTTATAAGGAGATCAGTTTCTCTCCTCTTGTGATTAAGATAAGTGTCCCTTTAGGGACAAATCCAATAGGTCTATCATGGTGGGAAGGTCCAAGACTTGCCATAGTGGAAAGATGAATTAAAATCTACTACGGCAGAATGAGAATTTGAAGCTTGCCATAGCGGAGAGAGGACTTAACACTCGATACAGTAGAGGAAGAATTTGAAGCCTATCACGATGGGAAGATCCGAAATCCATCATGGCGGAGGGAGAATTTAAAATTTGCCATGGTTAGAAGGTTCAAAATCTATCACGGTGAAGGCATAGAGCTAAATGTTCCTGAGACATATGAGTCAAAAAACTTGACCCACATAAAGATATATTCGCCATGACGAAGGCACAAGATTAAATGTGCCCGAGGTGTGTTAGTCGGAAAACTCAACCCGTGCTAAGGTAAATCCACAATGACGTAACTGAAGCCCACCACAATTAAGAAAGAATTTGAAGCTCGCCATGGTGGGAAGAATCAAAATCTACTACGATGGAGAGAGGGCTTAAAATCCTCCACGATGTAAGGAGAATTTGAAACATGCCACAATGGGAAGGTTTAAAATTCGCCACGATGAAAGTGCAGGGCTAATGTGTTTGAGGCATATGAGTCGGGAAACTTAACCTAAGCTAGGGTATATCCACTATGATGGAGGCATATGGCCAAATGTGCCCAAGATGTATGAGTTAGGAAACTCAACTTGCACGAAAGTAAATTTTTCACATCAAATGAGCAAAGCCAAAAGTGCTCGAGGCGTATGACTCAGGAAACCTAACCTACGCTGGTATATCTGTCACGATGGAGGCGTATGACAAAATATGCCCAAGATGTATGAGTTGGGAAACTCAACTCATGCTAAGATATATCTGATATGACGGAGGTGTAGGGCCAAATGTGCTTGAGGCATATTAGTTGAAAAACTTGACCCATGCTAAGGTATATCGACAATGGCGGAGGCACATAGTCAAATATACCCGAGGTGTGTGAGTCGAGAAACCTAACTCATGCCGAGGTAAATCAAGTATGACGGATTAACAAGGCCAAATACGCTCGAGATACGAGTCGAGAAAACTCAACCCATGTAAAGAAAAATCTGTTATGGTGGAAACACCAAGCCAAATATGCTTGAAATGCGTGAGTCGGGAAGACCCAACCCGTATGAAAAGAAATCTACCACAATAAAGACACAAGGTAAAATGCACTCTAGGTGTATGAGTTAAGAAAACTTGACCCACATGAAGAACAATTCATCATAATGGAGGCACAAGGTAAAATATGTTCGAGGCACATGAGCCGAGAAAACCCAACATTCATGAAGAAAAATCCGTCATAGTGAAGGCATAAAGTAAAGTGTGCCCGAGACTCATGTATCAGAAAACCCGACTCATATGAGAAAATTTTGAATACTCATGTGTAGGATGAATTAAACAACACACTTCGAGTCCCTCTCAAGGAGCATCGAAGCACGCCTTCGAGACACGAGGGGGACAATGATAAGGAATATATAGTTACTGTCATATAGTGCTCAATAAAGGAGGATAAATCAAAGCTTTCTTCTTGTAATTTATTACAAGAAATACAATTATAAACTTTCTTCTTGTTATTAAAGATTAGAAAGATAATCATAAAATTTCTTCTCGTAATTTATGATGATCAAGAATAGCAAAAGGAAAGGACAAACTCCTTTTTAATTACTTGAACTCAAATTTAGGGACCTTAAATTAGTAACTTAATTGTTAGAGAAACTTTTAAGAAATATCTTTCGATTTCGATTTTCGTGCGAGTGGCACATTAAGATTTTTATGTTTTTACCTAAAGACACTTTGAAAACCTCCAATATACTTGAAAAAATCTTACATACCAAGGTCCAGATCCCATTCATTTGATCAAAATATCAATAATATTTTTTTATAATAAATTTTAAAAGAATTTATAATTATTTAGTTAACTCATTAATAAAATTTTATATTAAATAAAAATATTCAGGTAATGAGATCCGAGATTGAGTCTTGTCCTTATCTAAAATTATTTAATCTAATAAAAGGCATTTAGTGTCGTTAAATTTTAGAGACGCCAACCCCCTTACCTAATACCTAACCTTCGAAAAATGATCTAATGGAAGGGAGCGGCCGGTCCATGCACGCTCATAAAAATAATGCGAGCCGAGTCGGGTCCGCCAACTGCGGGCCCCACACCCACGTCGAACCACGTTGCCGGCCGTACTCATCTTTCTCTCTCTCTCTCCGCCTCGGCGTCGGCACGCGAGCACCCGACACAGTCTTCGACCAAAAGCAAAGCAAAGATCTCGGCGACGTGCCGCGGGCGGTGGGGCCCATGCGGGCGTGTCGGGGGTGGGTGGCTGCTGCGTTTGACTCGGGTCGGAAGATTAGCTGGCGAGCTGGTCCGGGCAGTGGCCCCCACCCCCCATGTGACACCGACCGCCGCGCCGGTCTCCGCTTTAAATATGTCGCACCGCCACCTCGCCAAGGCGGGGCCGTCTCCGTCGCCATTCCTTGTAGAGATCAGGAGAGGCGATTGGTTCTAAGGAAGAGCGAGCTTCGAATAAAGGATCTTTTGCTGCCGCTATTGGTGGTGGTGGTGGTGGAGGAGTGATCAAGACGGGGCTTCCGAAGCCGCTGTGCTTTGTCCATCTTGTTCCCGTTCGGGGATCATATTAAAGAGCAGAGGAGGAGCAGAGTAGTCCGTGGGTGAGAGAGACGAGAGAGCTTAAGCCCGAGGAGGGAGAAGGGGGAGCTGGGGTCCTGCTTCCTGTGAGCTGAGGTTGTTCGTAGTCAGGTGGCGTCAAGAGACGAAGAGAGCGAGGCAGAGATGGAATGGCCGTCGTGCTTGAATGAGTACGAGAAGCTTATCATCCGGATGGACACCCCCAGGTGACTTGATATCACTGCTTTTCTTCCATTCACCCTTCTTCCTTCATCGACTTCGAGTACTTCGCCGCGCCTTCTTCGGATCTGATGAAATTTCTTCCGCAAAATGTGTTCTTTTTCCACCAATTTCAATCTTTTTTCTTGATTTGGAGCACTCCTCGTCCTCTTCAAACTCGCGTTAACACCATTCTGTTTCCGGCTCTCTGTTGCAGGGTTGTCATCGATAATGCCGTCTGCCCTACCGCGACTCTGGTCAAGGTAAGCCAAATGATCTCCTCATTACCTTCTTCTTAAGGATCAGAAAGAGTAACAGAGCTCTCTCCCTCTTTGTTCACCTGGCAATCAACAACAGGTGGACAGCGCGAGGAAGCACGGCATCCTCCTCGAGGCCGTGCAGGTCCTTACCGACCTCAACCTCTCCATCAAGAAGGCCTACATCTCCTCCGACGGCCGCTGGTTCATGGATGTCTTCCACGTCACCGACCAGTTCGGGCGCAAGCTCGCCGACGACAGCGTCATCTCCTACCTCGAACAGGTCCGAGTACCCCTCTGTTACTCGTGTGTTCACAGCCAAAGTCTTTGTTCTTTTGGGACAGTATTTGCTCACCCGTTGAGAAAAATGCAGTCATTGGACATGAAGGAGCACGACTTCCACCGGCCCGACAGCGCAGAAGGCCTCACCGTCCTGGAGCTCACCGGCGCCGATCGTCCGGGTCTCCTCTCTGAGGTTTTCGCAGTGCTAGCCGACCTCTGCTGCGGCGTGGTGGACGCCAAGGTATGGACCCACAACGGCCGGATCGCATGCCTTGTCACCGTCAAGGACAAGCTCTCCGGCTGTCCCATCGACGGCGACCCGCAGCAGCTTCACCACGTCGAGTCCCGCCTCCGCCACGTCCTCAAGGGTGACAACGGCGTCTGCGGCGCCAGGACCGCCGTCACGTCCATACCCGTCGCCCACACCGACCGCCGTCTCCACCAGATGATGTTCTCCGACCGCGACTACGAGCGACACTCTCCATCGGCCGCGTCGTCGACATCTCCTGCCGTTTCGGTGCAAAACTGGGTCGAGAAGGGGTACTCCGTCGTCGCCGTGCAGTGCCGGGACCGCCCGAAGCTGTTGTTCGACGTCATGTGCACGCTCACGGACATGGAATACGTCGTGTTCCACGGCACCATCGACACTGACGGGGATGTAGCTCATCAGGTTCGACCTTTTTCTAGATCAGATTCACAGAATGGAATAAAGGTTTGATTTTTGTTTCTCCATTACTCGTACTAATTGTCTCTGTTAACTCTGTTTAGGAGTTCTACATAAGGCACAAAGACGGCAGCCCCATAAGTTCAGAAGCAGAGAGACAGAGAATGATCCAATGCTTACAAGCCGCCATCGAGAGGAGAGCAACGGAGGTAACCAACCAAACCATGTCCATCTCCATTAGAAAAAGCTCCAAAAGAGCAGTCTTGTTCATAGCTTAACCTTGTGGATGGTAACAGGGTATAAGGCTAGAGCTATGCATCGAGGACCGGGCAGGGCTCTTCTCGGAGGTGACACGGACGTTCCGAGAGAACGGCCTGTTAGTCACGAGAGCAGAGGTGTCGACCAAGGGAGACACGGCCTCGGGCGTGTTCTACGTGACCTCGGACGCTGCCGGGCAACCGGCTGACCCCAAGGCTGTCGATGCCGTCCGGCAGAGGATTGGTGCTGATTACCTTACAGTGAAGGAGGAGAAACGGCCACAATACCGCAGCAAGGCCGGCGATGACGGCGACGAGGAGGCCCAGGGTTCAGGCGGTGTCGGCATCGGGCTGTTCTACCTGGGAAATCTCTTTTGGAGAAACCTGTACAATCTGGGGTTGATCAAGTCCTGTTCGTAGGCCAAGTGTTCCACCCTCCTTCACTGTACAGTTCAGGGGAGGGCCATCGGAAGATTCAGTATCTGTATGAGAGAGAGAGTGTGTGTTGCAGGTTTGCATCAAAAGTAAGTAGGAGGGAGCAGATCAAAGGAAGGTGAAGAAAGTGGTGGGATGTGATTGCCAGCTTGGAAAGATGGTCCTGGTGTGCACTTTTCTTTTCATTTCTTGTATTCATAGTGTTTGAGACACTTTGTACATAAGGAATGGATGTTCAGTACTGACTTTTGACAACAGGAACTCAATTTACTTGGCTTCTCAGCTTTGGGAAACTTTTCTTCTCCTACTCGTGTTAAATTTGAATTCCTTCTGATTTGAGTTCAGTTTCAAGTCACGCAATGGACTATGAGAGCCCCAAACTCTACACATCTTGTGGCTGACAGATGTCACCTACTCTTGGAAGCAATTGACATAAAAACATCACCCCTTGTGGTCTGAGACTCCAAGGATTCACATGATGAAGATGATAATTTACCACCTAATTGGTCATCTTTAGGTTTCTGCTCTCAACCTTCCCCCCTGTTTGCTTTGCTGGCTGAAAGGATGAGACCAGCCTCATATAGTGCAAGAGTTCCTTCAAGAGGTACTGGAAGAGTCCTCTTGGCTGTTGATGGTGAGAGAAACAAATTGCAGCATTTGTTGATCATTCATTCATTCATTCATTCATTCATGTTTACAGTACTTTTCCAAATGCAATCTAGAATAAAATAAATAGAATGCTAAATATAAAAAAGATGCAAGACAGATCCTTAAAGTTATAGATCAGATTGGGCCAGGAAGATCTTGACTGATCTAAAGGCAACAGCTAAGTATGACACTAACTGCTGTTCGTCTGAAGGGCTGCTGCGTCCACAGAGCAGTAATCCCCCACTTATGATTAGTTCAAGATGATTGGTGTTGGGTCTACAAAGCTCAGAGATAATTAGCTTCTTAAATATGTCAGCTACTTGGGTACTATTTCCTCTAGGGACAAGGGACAAGGGACTTTTTCAAATCATACAAGGAATGTGGCTCACAAGGAATCAAACAACAACACCATAGAAGTCTGCTCATCAAGCATTAACCAGTCCTTTCTATGCCACAAGCGTACTGCTTCCTACATGTTTCTGCCATGGAATGGAAAACAGAGGGCAGATATAGCAGCAGCACATTCTCCTTTTTCTTTTTAGCATCTAGCTGATGTTGTTTGGCTACCGAGGACAATGCATCCAAAGCAATGCAGGTTCTTTGCTTGCGCAAGATCTTGTCCCATGGATCAAGTGAGAAGATATCACTAGTCTTTCCAGGTCATTTAGAATTTGTGGTGGCATGTCATTTTCAAGCAGCTCTCATGCATGTAAACTGCAAGTACCATACAAGACATGAGACCCATCTTTAAAGAGAGGTTACTTGGTTTGGCAGTATAATAAAGTTACTGGGAGATGATGCTGTGTGTCTTTAACTTGTGTTTCGACTACATTCACAAAGAGAATGAGGGGGGCCTAAGTTTGTCAGGACATCTGTTCCAACTACACATCTTTGCCCAAGAAAATGATAATGCTCAGCGGGAGGTTGATCATCCATGACGACGATTTCAAAATAACACATTGTTCCGTGTAAGAACTTGCCACCACCCTCCCGTCTCTCTGCGGCAAACTACAGCATGTGACCTTCCCTTTCCTCCTCCTCTTCTTTTTAGTTTGTCACCACGCTGGTCCTCTCCTGTTTGCAACACAATAGTAGGAGGATGCAGTCAAACTTCCGCATGATTAAACAAGTGTTCTCCAACTACGCTGGTTGGTCGATCGAGGGCTGCCTGTTTGACCTAAGTGAGGCCATGCAGGCACGCCACGCCCCCAAACTGGCGCTCCACACGCCGCAAGGCGCGCCGGCACGGCGCATCCGCTGAGCTGTGCTCCATCCTCACTCGTCCGACGGACTCATTTCCCCACGCCCATCTTTTCTTAGTATATGTTGCCTTTTGACGCCCGCCATCGTCTGCTACTGCACGCCCCCTCCAACTCACATGCAGGCTCTTCTTTTTGTATTCCTGTTGGTCTCGGTTGGCGCAGATCCAGTCGAATACTTCCGACGTCAAAATACACACATTTCACGTCGATCATCAAACCTTCATCTCGAATTTTTGTCATCATACAGCAGGCTTTCTGCTACTCGCCTTCCCTACACTCATGTTTGAGAGATGCTGATGCTTCATGGTTAAGCCATAGCTTTTAGAGCACCTCAGCCTGTGCAGCTTCTTCTGTAGATAGATTCCTTCACATGGTTCTTGATAGCGGTAGACTAGCCAGTAGCTTTACGAGTACTGAAGTATTATTACTTGATGATACGTATGTGTTCTGACCGACGCCTCACGCTGTCGCTAAACACAAAGTGGGAGCGGTAGAGGGATTGAATTTATTTCATGGCGGTCTTTCTTTATGTTTTGTGCTCCTCTCCGGCCTCGCCGCTTTCAATCAAGCAACTATTAAAGCGTGTGTATGAGAGAGAGAGAGAGAGAAGGAGAGATGTGGCTATTCTCTATCAGGAAGGACTGGTCGGGGAAAGGAAGGTGACTCGTAGTCAACCGACGAAGCACAGCACAGTGAGTGGAGACGGCCCCCGCCGGCATACGTCATGGGGGCTCTAATGGCGGCGGGTCGGAGGTGACGTCCCTGCTACCGATGCTTATCCATGCCTAAGCTTATCGCGTAGATAGTATTATAACTATGGATGAAACAAAAAGATGAGATTCTAAATAAGAAAGAAAAAAGAGAAGATTGTAAATATGTAATGACAGTCACCAGATAAGAACGAACCTCATTCAACTGATATTATACAATCCAAGAGGGAATATTTTATTTATATCAATAAATATTTCATTGAGATAAATCCAATTTAAAAGTCCATCAAATAATATTACAAAGATCAATTTATAACTACCTCGAATAATGAAGGAATCTCATCATATACCTCATTTGATATTGATCTTTATATAAGTTAACTATCAATAAATATTTGAGTCATTTTCCCAATCACATCAAACTTTTTGTCCACATAAATTTAAATTAAATAAGACACCTTCTAGCAGAGTTTCAATATGATTATCTTCTAAAACTCTTATACAATTCTATTGACTTTGAACTTTTTCTCTATAAAATAATTTTTTTCACATATATATTTTGTAAAGATGATTTTTTGTTAGCTTGGTTGGTAAAAGTTTCGATTCCTAATGCAAAGATATTGGAATCTAATATCATATTCATCGTTTAATATATATATATATATATATATACTCAATATTATGAATGTTGGTAAAGGTTTGCATAGGACTTAGCTAGAAGTAAGATCAACTCACTACCAATGAAATAATACCTTGGACATATCAGTAGTGTTCATTGTATTAGTATAAAATCTGTAATCATGCTATTTGTAATATGAAAAAACTTTTATGTCTTCTTCAGCTTGAATCTATCCCGAAATGAGATATGAAAAAACAAACCCAAGATGAATCCAATCAATCAGAAGTCCATACCTTCAACCATTTACTAACTGAGAAATGGATCGCGGATGAGTACACATATATTATAAATCAATTTATATCTTTAATGTATTCATCGCTTCACCAAGATACTTGTTTGATCGAAGGAGACGGAACGAAAAAGGAAGGTAGGTTTCGAATATATTTGATGAGATTTTGAACCCTTAATATAATATTTGATAGGTGAGTTTGATACATCACAATAAGATCTATGCTTAAGATGTAAAATAAGTAAAGATTGACTATTAAGATATAGTATGGAGCATTAAATCACGTCATTAACTATAAAACGAGAACTTGAGATAAAGATTCGACTTGTGCTAAGTTAAGTTCAATCTAGGGTTGCAAAGAACAACATTAGATGGACATGCTGTTGCAATAAGTGAGATTTGGGAAAGATTTAATTTTGGCCTGGAAAAATAACACATCGCATCTTCAATTTCATGTGATTAGTAAGCCAAAACTGCTCCATATAAGAACATAGAAACAAGCAATAAAACGATTAATGCACTTGTGTGAGGTTTCATTATATAAAATGAATACTTATAAGTCAATCTTTGTCATTTCCCTCCTCAAAATATATTATCCTACATTAATGTAGTTGCTTTTATAATACATTCTAATGAGTTGAATAACGTAAATGATTGAAGTTGGAACACATCCACTTACGACTACATAGGCACTAATAGTACCTTAATAGTAGTTATCCTTTTAGGCCATGATATATAAATAATAAAACACATTTGCAGACATAAATCAATTAGTATAATAGCATCTTCATCATACCATACATATATAATATCCAGCGAATGGAGTATCCTATGTTATAATTGACTATTATTTCGGATTATAGTGGGAAATAATTGCAACGAACCATCACGTTTAGCCAACATCATTAGTGCACCAAACTATATTAATCGGATACCATGCAATCTTACATCATTACTCGAGATATGAAAAAGATACCCTAATCTTTTTGTCAAAAAAGATGAAGCTCGACAATGATCGCAATCTATGTTTATGTAACAATTGGAATAAAGAAAGAAGATTATAATGACATATTATATACATACACGGCATGAACAAATCGACAATAAAATGTTAAGACTCAGCATCAGGAATTTGATTTCTGCAGTACGTCCCGTAGTTGCTTCCATAGTTTAATGAACTGAAATGTGTAGGTTTAAGGGATGTTTAGCCCTGCAAACTCATTAAAATGAGATCCACGAATGATATGGTTGGATGAAGTGAGTCCATTAGCTGATTTATTTTAGAACAATAAAGACAATAAATGATTTTGGATTAACTACATATATTACCTCTTAACGATGATAAGAGAAAATACATGTAATCGATCCAAAATAATTAGACTAGTAAAATATGTTATTATTAGTTTTTAAATTTTAGGTCAGTGATTAGTTTTGCCTTTGATTTAATCCGACATCTCTTAACTTGTCATGCTACTCTCGTCTCGTCTCCTTTCTTTTTTCTTTTTTTTCTTGAGCCGAAGGAAGAAGAGAAAAAAATTATTAATAATAATATTTGTTAGTCTCTCCTTTCTCTCTCTCTTTTTTATTTTTTTTCTTGAGTTGATGACAGAAGAGAAGAAAAAAAAAGATTGAGTTATAACTCTAATAATAATAAATAATATATGTTAGTGTGGATAGCATCATTATTGCTAAGTTGAAAATAGAGGCAATAAATCTGTAAGAAATAGTTGAGAGATCAAAGTAAATATTTTACAAAATTTACAAACAAATTACTATTTTTATGATAGTTCATAGAAGGAGATATTAGCTTGCAATATTACTAGGAATTGTGATAAGAGATTCAGATAATTTTAGATTACAATTTCACTTAATTGAATACGAGACATATGGAAAATTACTTATTTACAAACAATCAAATACTTCCAAATAAATTATTTGCAGTAAAAAAGACCAGTGGCGTGCTCGAAATTATCGTCGCAAGTAGGGCTATTTAGGGCAAGTCACTATGCAACGGTTGCTTCCACCGGGCTTCGCCCAGCAAACCTAATTCAAAAAGAGCAATAAAAAATACCAAAACAAATCTTTATTAATATTTATATTCATTTCTTTATTTAAACAAAGACCTAACGCTATGGTGGGCAAAAAAAAAAGGTAATATATTAATTTGCCCTCTTTAATCGCATACTTCTATTCTCCCGTCCAATTAAATAATAATTAATCTAAAGTCTCTCATCATTTTTTTAAGTTTCTCTATTTTCCATAAAATTTATTCTCTATTAGCATCCATCAACCACTTCATATTATTTATTTATATATATATGATATATATATTATATTAGTTAATTAGATCTCTTTTTATTTGGGTTTTCTTTTTTTTCTTATTTTGGGATTTCCATTGCGTCCTTCGTTTCGAGCTCTCGTCGATCGGAAGCGTCGGCGTCTTTGGTTTCTCTGCGCATGGAGGAGAGGGAAGGAGCGACGGCTACTACGGGGGCGGCGGCGGCGGTGAGTCCGACGCCGGTGGAGAACGGAGAGAGCCACAAGCAGGTGGCGGGAGAGAGGGGAGAGGATAAACCCAGCCAGGGAGGTCAGGTGGCGGCATCGGCGTCGGCGTCGGCGTTGGTGTTGTCGTTGGCATCGGCACCGGCACCGGCGGCCGTGGTGGTGGATGGGCCGGCAGCTGCCGCGGAGGGGGTGGCGCTTGGGATGAAGAAGAAGAGGGGGAGGCCGAGGAAGTACGGGCCGGACGGGAAGCTGGTGCGGCCACTGAATCCGTCGCCGATCTCTGCGTCGATGCCGTTAGGGGAGTACACTCCGGCGACGGCCGTCGGGGCGGTGATGAAGCGGGGTAGAGGGCGGCTGATGGGCTTTGGTCTCGGCAAGCCACTACAGTACGGATTCCAGCTGGAATCTGTAGGTATTACCACTGACTTTCCATTTTACTCCCTATTTTCTGCGTCGAAATTCTCCTTTTTTTTTTTCCTTAAAGTTCTTTACGTTCGTAAAATTATTGGAGTTCTTTGCGGTGATTCTGTACAAGTGCTTGAAGTTTCAGCTTTCATGGATTATATTAAATTCTTTTCCTCTCAAGGTATTTTTGCAATCACTGTTGGCTATAGATTCTTGATCTGAAACCAAATTAGTCCCTTGTAGTGTATGTTAGCCACTCTGTGTCTGTCCCTGTCTCTGTGTTAGCTATCCAACTGGGAGTTCAGAAACAAGTCAGGGATCTGCCCGTGGGACCACCGGATGAGATCTTTGGCTTCAGATCAGTACGTATCTCTTTTAGAGAAAGTCAAGTTCTCTGGTGTTGACTTGGGGATGGGGAAGCTGAAGTATTGATCGCTTGTCCTTTTGACCAAGAGTAGCAATCCTGTGGTTCTGGTTTTGGTTGTGGAAATGGAAGGAGGAGCTGTTCTTGAGTGTATCGACTCTGAATATAATAAAAGAGAGAAGAAAAAGGAATAGGCTGTGTAAAGCATTTAAGTTGGTAACTTGTTTTGGTTATTGAATTAATGTTTTAGAGACCAATGGGAAGCAACCAGGTTGTCAGGATGTCACCCTCCACCTAGAAGTAGCCCATCATTTAGCATCCAACCACCTAACAATGATCAATAACATTAAAAGACCTACCTAATATAATCACATATACTGAAAGAAAATTCAGAGTATGAGTATATTTCTTATTTAATCCATATTGCAAACTCATTCTTTAACAATCTAAAGAGAAAGAGAAAATAAAGTTTTCGACTGTCTTGACTACTATATTACTGTGAGAATTATCTTATTTTCTCATTTATAACTTTTTTCCATTAAACTCGAGCTTGATTTCCTATAACTTTTTTAGGCTTTCACAAAATTAGGCACCATAAGGTTTTGTAATTCTCTCAGCTTTACTATGCAGGTGAATTGATAGCTTGTTCTGCTGGGGCAAATTTTACACCTCATGTCCTTACTGTTGCTGCTGGTGAGGTATGACTTTGTCAAGTGTCAGCTTCCGTTGGCAAAGAAGCATTGGTAGAACTTACTTGTTGCAGTTTGCTTTCTGCTAGTGAACTATAGTTACTTATAATATATTGTACTCTAGATCAACTAGGTTTTGTAGTTCAGATATCGTCGGAAACTGTTCAATTTTTTTAAGCAGTTCATAGATGCTTGTGTTAGATTCAGTCAACATGGAAACTAGTTACTAAGAATATATCAATATATATGTCATAGTTCTTAAAGAACCTCATGAAAACAAACACTATCTTGAAAGATTTACTTCCTTATTTTCAAACATTTCTTTTGAATCTCTTATATTTTCCAATGCTTTATCTATTGCTAACTGACCTTCAAAATTGCTTTTAGGATGTAACCATGAAGATAATGTCGTTTTCACAAATGGGGCCTCGAGCTATATGTATTCTATCTGCCAATGGTGTTATATCCAGTGTTACCCTTCGCCAATCTGATTCATTTGGCGGTACTCTGACCTATGAGGTTTGCTATTTTCAATTTTTGGAGACATGGCGCTATTTATGTTCTGAACAATCTATGATGATTTGACATATCATGCATATTTGTAACTTTTGTCTTGATTCCATAATTTACATAGCTCATACTCAACAATAGATGGGGGCTGGTTATTTTTTGTTCATCTATTAAAGTAGTTTGCTCAATAGCGGGAAATAAATGCTTTTAAGTGTAGATCTTTTCTGTATGTTGGACTTTTATCATCAACTAGGAAGAAACAACTACAACCCTAGAACCTATTGGACAGATGCCCATTAAAAATTTTTACATGGAATTACTAACCATAATTTTTGTCTTTTATGCTAAATAACAAATGCTTAGGTACAATTGTGTTTTCAGTATTGAAAACTTGCTTTTGTGTTCTTGTATGCTTATGATGATTGTTAGTTGTCAATCTACAAAATGACACAAACTCTTTTTGTAGGGCCATTTCCAATTGCTTTCCCTATCGGGTTCATTCATGCCGACTGAAAATGGAGGTACAAAAAGTAGATCTGGCGGGATGAGTGTTTCCTTGGCAAGTCCAGATGGTCGAGTAGTAGGTGGAGGGATTGCGGGTCTGCTGGTAGCTGCCAGTCCGGTTCAGGTAATAGAATTAAATTAATGGGCAATACATTTAGAAACAATATGGTGTATGACTTGGCAAGATTTTCTCCCATTGGACAAGTTTCTTCTGTTGAGCATATCAATTTTGGGGTATATACTTGCTCTTAAGCAGCTGACAATTTCTTCTGGAACATCATCAATTAAAACTTTGAAAGAGCGCACGCATCTTCTGGACATAATTTAAACAGTCTGTTCTGTTTTATGATTGTATCAAGGGAGGTTATTTATTTAATTTTCTCTTCTTGCAAACTTTTGATATTTTGACAGACTATTCCAATTAATCTCTGGCTTCTATATGCTCTATAAGCTGATACCAGCGACATTTTTTATGAGCTAAGTTGTTGTATTTGTAGGTGACTATTTGTGATTCTTGCGTATTTCAGGTCGTGGTAGGAAGTTTCTTGCCAAGCTACCACTTGGAGCAGAAAATCAAGAAGGCAAAATTAGAGACTTCATCAATCTCTACACCCACAGCTACGATTCCGATTTCTAGCACGGCGACGGAGGGTGCTCACTGTGGCAGGCCTACTCACTGCAGTTCGATTACCCCAGAATCGAACCTCACCAATGCCACCTCCTTTAAGGGAGATAACTGGGCTGCTCCATTGCAATCCGTACCTGACACTAGGGATCCTACAACCAATGTTGGTATAACTTCACCTGGAAACTGAATGTGTTATTGTTTGCTCATCGGTGAGGTTACACTGACCAATAATTAGGCATTCTCATCTTCTCATTTACCTTCACATGTACCTTAGCTTCCCATCTCTCCCAAGTCAAGCAAATTAACATGTATTTGGTTTGTTATCAATTGCTGAACCCAACTTGTTTCTCTTGACTTTTGTGATCTAGCAAAGATAAAAAATCTGAATCTTTAAGATCTTTAAGTAATTTCTTTTTTTCTTTTCCCATATAATAAGCATCGTGGTGCTTTGATTTTGTTACTACTGTGATCGACTTCATAAATCATCAAGCTTGTATTCTCTGAAGTAAAGTATACCTTTTTTTAGTTCTTGTGTACCCTCTTCTTGCCATGAGATTTTTGCTTGATGTTTGCAGCCATATCACAAGATGCATGTGTTGCCCGAGCTGAAGGTTAGTTGTTAATTCATTACTTGTTTTCCATCCACCTTTTAGCGAGAGTAATTGTCTCCTTGAAGAATATTAGGTCATTGCTGTTCTTTTAATCACCTTGCAGCATCTAATAATGAAGGAATATATACTAGGAGAATATAGCTTCTTGTGCGAAGATGGAACCTTGCAGCATCTAATAATGCAAGTGGTGTACCTCTTTGTCATGTTCTTTAAGCTATAATTAAATCCATTGGAAGAGGACTCAATTAAATTTAATTGAACTGGACAAAACTGATATGATCAAGGTTTGGATCCAAGAACTAATAAATCTGTTTTCTTATCTTTACTTAATTCTCTTCCAAATCCTTTGAAACTTTCCTGAAAAATTCACCCACTCACTATCTTCCAGATACAATCTTGTCCATTCTTCTTGACCACAACAATGTTAATCTGAGACCTAAGCTAAGTTTCTTTTTCTCACTTGGTGATGAATTAGTGATTTTTCTTTATATATATCATAACAATGATTCATCATTAGTTCTTTTTTTAGTAGGGAATATGTGTATAGATGCTGATAAAATTTTATTTCACTAATGCTTCCAAAATTGAACTGCCGAATTGGGTGCTATCATAGTATCAACTAAGTTCATGGGTTGGAGATAAGCGGACTTGAACCGTTGACATTCGTCACAGAGTAAACCATCGTCTCTCATGCCTCCCCTCGAATTGGGAGAAGCTATAGGTATTATTGCGGGTCAATCAATTGGGGAACCACGAGTAGTTTCTACGACTAATGACGTTATCGTTGTAAATGTTACATAGTTGGTTCTTCCTTTAGAGTCCCGGAGTGTAAGTATATTATTTATATTTTATATTCTTTAGTGAATTATAATAAAGCTCTAATGTTGTTTTGATATTCTATTCTAATTCTTTTGATATCTCTCTCTTTTTTACATGTCCCATTCATATAAGGAAATTTTTTTTTATAATTACATTTCTATATGTAATTATTTTGAAATCCTTATTGAGGGTTTTATTATATTACCTAAACAAGAAGCATTGAGTCTTCAGATTAAAAAAAAAAAGTATTTTTATATCACTGACTAAAAAGGAAGAGAAAAAAATTCATCAAATGGCAAGAGATAAATGACGAAGATATGATTCAAAATCAAAACCTTACGATATACTGTCAAAATCTGTACTAATTAAATTAATTAATTAATTTATATAATTTGATCAAATGGGAATAATCGAATTCACCAATTTCTTTATGAGAAAAACTCATAATTAGGAGAATGTAGTGCTGAGAAATCTGCTTGTTGTAGCAACTTAACATCCAGTATCTTTAAAGATCTAATAGAGTTACTATCTCCCATATTTCTCTTTCTCTACAACCTCAGATATCTCTTCCATACTACTTTTCCTCTTCCTCTCTTTCACCCACCATCTTTTTGTCTGTTCCCCTTCACCACACTCCTATCCGCTCTATGCGTTATCCCTCTTTTCTCAACTCCTCTCACACCTTCGCCTCTCTTCTCCGTTGTCTCTCTCCACCATTAACTCCAAAATGGGGAGAAGGACCGCCTCCATTTCTCAAGAACCAAACACCTCCTCCCACTGGGATTCAGGCATCGGATCCGGACGATGGCTTCACTGTCATGCAACCAAGGGAGTAATTATGTAGTACGTGAACATCACATAATTTCATCGTCCAAGCTTATGAAGCCATTCGATCTCAATCGATGTATGATTCAATTAATTTTCTTCTTTAACCCGAGACACAGATCTAAGGGATCATCACACATTGGATTTGATCAGGCAAAATCTAATGTTGTTCTTTGTGCTTTTCTCGAAGGAACATGTCTCCATACGTGGAGTACAGCTATTCGAAGGGAGGGAAAACTCACGTTTCCAATGGTTTGGATTGTGCCCGATGCAAGTCGATTCTGATGAGGCGTGTCTACAAAGGTACGCCACTGTACTGTTAAAGATAATTCATATATATCAAGGAAACCTATGACACATAGTTCGATGCGTTCGTGTTGGTAAGGTTAAGGTTTTCATCAATGGAGTCGAGAAGTTGACTGTGGATGAGAGACTTGAAACCCTAGAGGGACGTCAAGGTGTTCACGTAATGTGATGGAGATGGCACCACAAATTCCCTTTGTTATCATCAAAACTCCATGAAGTCGGATATATCGTAGTTGGTCTATTAAAAGAGTCGTCTTAAAACTGGTTGACCTGGCCGATATTTGGTTGACCATACGAATTAACTGGGTCAAACAGATTTCAGTGCAAGGTCGACTTCATCTATCTGTGGCGTCCGGTTCATAGATCTGCAGAAACACCCACTCCATCCATATGACATGAATCAAAAGCATAAGAAGAGAGATGAGAATCTAAATTTCCAAGCCAAGAAAACTTCTGTCGGAGTAACACGGATGTTGCCTAATGAATGACTTTGGAAATGCATGTGCTGTGTCTCTCACACACATGAACTCGGCACTCGTGCTAGGCATCTACAGTCTTCGATTTGCTACTCTGGAGCCGCAGACAACGGACATGGCTGGCTTGCTAGCTTCCATTTCGGGAGGCATCTTTGTTGCTGCTATCGTCCTCATCGATCACAAAGATTCTAACATCCAATTCATCGCCAGAGTTTACTGCACGGACGTCGAATCATGTCCTTGTCCTCCTTCAGTACAATCCTGCTGCTTTGGTGTCGACACAAATTATAACTCCTGCGCTCCTGCCCCAGCCTTGTGAACTAGTCGTTCTTTCCATTAAGATCTGAAGTACTGTGGAAGAAGATAAAATCCCTACGTTTCTTTTAAGATCTGAAGAACCGAGGGCTGCTTTCAAAACCTGGAGTCAGAGAATACGAAATGGAAACACTGAGAGTGTGCTTCGGCATTCTACATTTGCCGAGCCTTCGCTTCACAATCAAACCTTTGGGAGATCGCATCACCTGGTACAGTTTTCTGTGATATCAATACCTGAACAGAACGCTCTTCAGGTTGCACAATATTGTGTGTGCATGTCCATGCTCGCATGTGTGACTGTACGTGCATGCATGCATGCATGCATGGACGCGCGCGTTTCACAGGCCGGGGCACAATCGTGGGTCTAAAGATGAACAGTAAGATCGTCTATATCTCGGAGCCCAATTTGATCTTTGGCCACAGCACTATATGCGATCCCATAGAATATGTATTCTTGATTCTTCCATATGCCAGGATGATATACTGTATTCATAAACCCAGATCTGATATTATCAATTCACAGATTATTATAAGAACACCAGAATAATGGGAGATTATGCTTTTGGGCATTACTGAGTTGTTTTATGGATCAAACTGTTATGCGCTTCTTTTATATTGCACATAGAAAACTATGCTGGTCATTTGTCGTAGATCGGAAGTGCCTGCTTTTGATATCTACATGCAGTCAGCGTCACAGGGAGTGTGGCATCCATGGATTCTTCCATTCTACTAGCACACCTGCTCGAAAGAGACGATCTTGGGAAGTGAATACAAAACACTATATACTAATCCAAGAACCTTTGTCACATCATTTGGTCTCACATGAAAGTGGAGAAGTTGTGATCTAGAGTAAATGCAGCTCCAGATGAACTGATTGATATCTCGGAGATGCATCTCCAAAGTCAGAAGGGTGGTTCCTTGTGTCATCAGCACGTACGACTATTCATACAAACCTGGAAGAAGTTGCACCAAATCAAGGTGAAAGAGGAGCAGGACACCCGTAGGAGGATAAAATAAATGGTAGTAAATGAATGTTAAGATGTGAGTGGGTACATATCGACAATTCTTTCTTAATTGACATAGTCTCATAATCTATAGCCTCTAGCTTGCTTCACCAGCTTTTCTATGTTTATGAATGGATCACATCGAACTCTGATTGATGATATCTTTCTTATTTCCACAAAGTATCTCTAAGTCATCTGTAACTCTGATTGTCCACCACCTTGGTAGGCAAACCAATTCCACTAAAGACTCATTGTCAGCAGCATCAAATCCACCGAAAACTACCGAAGCATGGTCTCTAGTCCATTCATGTGAAAGATATATATGGTCACCTAGAGAGTATGAATTGCATGACCTAACATGTCTCAGACACATACGGGCACATCCGTACTACGTGTACTACGACCTTGTTGGTGATCATTGATTGCTTGACCCCATGAACGGGGCCCATTCCACCGTTTGTAATAAGTGATTTCATCAAATGAATACTTTGCTCCTTGGTTTTTTTGTCGGCTTAATCTACGATCACAATTCCTTGCGGTTTAAAGTTTAGATTAGGATTACGGCAACTCCAGGCTAATTTTTGTTCTCATGTACGGTCGATAAAGAAGGAGTTTTTATTAGAGTGCGTAATCGTATGGAAATGGATGTTGATAGAGATACAAAATGACTGAGAGAGTTCTTAGTATCATGGCATGAAATGAAGCGTAGCAGATACACACACTGGCATAATTTACACAACCAAACTATTTTGTAGAGTTTAGATTAATTCTTACGTAGATTTTACTTTTTGCATCCAATAAAATATTTTTCTCTTTTGCTTACTCTCCTCTATTAAATTTAGTTTCGTTGGATCATGGCCATCGTGATATACCTTACCTCTATGTCATTCTTATTCCATCTTACTTTATTGCGTCTTGTCATTCTAGAATATAGGAATTTTGATCTACCTTGAGCCTCAAATTGCATGGAAGATCAATCCATATCGGAAATTAAGTTTTTATTTTCTTACTCTTATTAGGTATGTGACACAAATATTATAGATTACTAGCCATACTTGCTATTATTCTTATGTTTCATTACATATATAAGTAACAAATGCCAAGATTTGAATCGAATTTTTTACCTCGTCCTAATACGAATAAATTATGAGATATGTGTGACGTAATCAACATATGTTTTAACAATATTTAAAATAAATTAAAAAAAACTATTTATAGTACATGAGGAGTTTGGGTTCGAGATAAGTGATACCAGACTCGGTTTGATTTTCAATTAAAGATAGACAAACCCTAAGAGAAGAGGTCGTGCGTGCGAGCGCACAATAAATTTAATGAAAAATTATCATAGATTATCATCCCATAACTTAATTTAGACTATTAATATTTTAGATGCGTCGATAAAAAGCGAGAGAATTTCAAATAGTTACAAGATAATATAGATCAACTTCAATAATTTGGATCTATATGCTTTTTTTGTGATTTTACATTATCACTTCAATCTAATCATGGATATATATATATATATATATATATATATATATATATATATATATATATATATATATATATATATGTATGTATGTATGTATGTATATATAAAAATTATCATAGATTATCATCCCATAACTTAATTTAGACTATTAATATTTTAGATGCGTCGATAAAAAGCAAGAAAATTTCAAATAGTTACAAGATAATATAGATCAACTTCAATAATTTGGATCTATATGCTTTTTTTATGATTTTACATTATCACTTCAATCTAATCATGGATATATATATATATATAACATCCCGGTTTAGTCCCAATCAAAAGTACATAAAAATTAAAATAAATTTATAAAGATATTAGTTTAGTGAAAGTGGACAAATATTCAGATTGATTTATAAAGAACAATATGTACTTTTGTTAAATTGAACTTAAGCTAACGAGTTAGTAGTTGTGACATGTAGTGTATAATATATTGATCCAGTGAAGAATGTCTCATCTTAAACCGTCCTCGAGTAATATTGAGTAATAGTGTCAAATATAGATGTATCTATTAAGTGGGAGCAATTACACATCTTGAACAGCCCTTGATTCCACGGATGGATATAGACTCCTATGCAACAACACTACAAGAAACTAATAATGATTGAGTGCAGAATACTTCCCTTTGGACTTGGACATGATTTATGCCTAATTTATGTGTATATTATAAATATAAGAAAGAACAAGAAAACCTTTGTAAGAGCTTTCATAAATATTGAAAGCTTAATAAGATGATCACAACACCAACCATATTTCTTTCATGCATTGGGTTCCAAAAGATGGAGATCGTATCATATAAAAAATGCATGAGATATGGTGGATGAGGAAACTATACATCCGACGCAGTAAAAGAAGTCATCCCATCAACTGTAGTGGTAAAAGAAAAGTCAAGTGGTTCAGCTTAGAGGTTTCTTAGGAACGGAAGAGGAGGGAACAAAGAGGACTTAGTAATAATTAGTGAATACGAATCAGCAGTTCCTTGGATTTTCTGGGAACTTGGCTATGGTACAACATGAAAATGATCCATGCACCTAACTACAAATGGATGGGAGTAGAGTTTTGTTGCTATCATTTTTGGTTGTCGGCATCATCAATGTAGTCGTCTTCGTATTAGGTAAAGTTAGCTAATGCACGGATCTCACTGTTTCTGATGTCCTTCGATAGCTCAAATCAACCTTTGTGGACTTCATCACAAGTTTAATGTGAAAGAACATGGGTTGATACATGGATATACGGGTGGCGAAGAATAATAGAAGAGAGAGGAGAGGAGGTAAATCTAGAGAAATTTCTAATCCATCAATTTTGATTTGACATTGTAAGGTTTCTTCTATAAGCTAAATCCTGCCCGATTATAAGAGATTTTGACTCAAATCTTTAGATACAACGATAATCAATATATATATATCTATATATCTCCTAACTATTTGAGATTGATAATGATTTCTAAAATAAAAGAAGAATTTGGTATGGATATGGCGAGAGGTCCTCACAAGTCAAATCCCGAAAAGGAGAAAGAAAAATAATAATGAACGATAAATACAAATTAAAGAGCATATATGTATTTATTTAATTAGAGAAAATAATTAGATCAAGGTTGAAAGACCCACTGGGGGTTGACTATGATGGACATCATCATGTTTGATGCATCACAGAGACGACTCCTAAATATTACATAGTTGATTCACTAATAATGTCGATAAGATTGACGTTGAATGCCCGAGGCAATGGCGAGTCTAGCAGGCCTTTTTGATGACCTTTGTCATTGTCGTTTCATTCTACTACTTGGCTGAACCACAAGTTATCATTTTCGAAGCCTAAATCTACATGTGTGATGATCTCTCTCTCTCTCTCTCTCTCTCTCTCTCTCTATGGTTTCTTCTAGTTCAACATTAGAGTCAGTAGGGTTTGTGATTAGCTTAGTGACCAGCTAAGTGGCTTTGCCAGTGGATTTGGAGGTATAGTAGTTTACTATTTTACATGCGGAACTGCGGGCACATGCATGCAATAGGCAATGGCACAAGTTTCTCTTTCCAAAAGGTACCGATTCTTTCTATCTATTTAGAATTTAAATCTACAAACTGTGTTGATAGTATCATCATTTCACTTCGACTTACTTTTTGTTAGCACATGTGTAGATCGATAGATAGATAGATAGATAGATAGATAGATGGTTGTTTAGTTTATCAGCTCACCATCATGGTTTTATCATGTAGGCACAAAAGAAGGATTTGGACAAGCCAAAAGAGCACGGTAGCCTTTAAGGAGTAATTTCCGCCGATTGCTTTCTCCAGCAATCGTTCAGATGCCACTTTTTTCTGTAGGTTTTCCCAAACCACATTCCTTTGTCCAGACATTGCTGCTTCTTTTATTTTACTGTTGTTTTCCTTCATCCAGTGAATTCGTGCTCGATGATGTTTACCGAATTCATCGTATTGGAACTGTTCATCCATCTCAGGTTCTTCGGATTTATCCTATTCAAATTTGAGATATGATTCCGTCGAATCGTAAATGGAGAAGAAAGGGCTCATGCACACGTATACGTTGTCGGAATACCATCGACGTCGGTAGGGGGGGATCATCGCCCTGAGGAGCCAGGAATGTGGTGATGGGAAGCGACGTTTCCTTCTTTTACCCGGCCCCGCAGGGAACGGGAGAGAACGAATGGGTCGGATCCTATCTCAGCTGCTAAAGTTCACGTTAACCATGCTATGCGAACAGTAATGAGTTCAAAGATGGGGGGAAGAAAGACGAAGAAGGGGTGGTGGGCAGGAGGAGGAGGGCGAGTGAGTGAGTGAGTCCATGGGATGTATAAAATCTAGAGGGAGGGGGAGGGGGTATCCATCCCCAAATCTTGCCGCTGGAGAGAGATTTAGCTGCAACTTACAAGAAACTTGTACGTCTGCTTTAGTGCATCTGATGCATGTAGTACCCAAGCTAGGCTGGTCACTTACCTACTACCACTACTAAACACAACTTCAATACGCCCTCTCCCCTATGTTTGCAGGGGCAATTCCTTTTACGAGACTAGTCAAAGCTTCCTCGCTACTACAGTGGAAAATGACTGGCACATGGCCTTTAATTCCAAGCTCACCTTTTCATCTTTCTCTCCTCGCCTCTCCTGCTCCCCTTCCCCCTCCCTTTCTTGCTTCTTTCTTCTTTCTTCTTCTGCATCATTTTTTTTCTATCTTTCCATCTATCTACTCCTCTGACAGACCACAAAGTGTTCATCCAAAGTCTTCATGCATTATTTGTGTTGGACTTGACATGGTTTGGTGACTAGAATACATCCCCTTTTGTGCAGAAAAATATGCATGTCTTGATATGATGCAGAAACCCAAAACCCCCGTGACGGCACGCTTAAAGCAGGAAGGCAGTGATGTCGGGCAGATGCACCGGATCGCCGATTCATCGCATGGGCGCAAGTGAGGGCACCCGCTGCTTAAGGAGCGGCCTGCTTCCCCAGTCGAACTGTTCGATGCAAGTCTCGGTGTGAGGCGGGGAGGGGGGGGAAGCTTGTTCTTCTTTTGTTGGCGGTGGTGGCCCGAGTTTGGTGATTTGTGGGAGAGAGAGAGAGAGAGAGAGAGAGATTTGGATGGAGTCGGAGGCGAAGGAATCGGCAGGCGGTGGAGGGGAGGCGGAGGACGCGACGGCGAGGGCCGCGCGGAAGCGGTACGAGCGGCTGGTGGCGGTGCGGTGCAAGGCGACGAAGGGGAAGGGCGCGTGGTACTGGGCCCACCTGGAACCCATCCTGGTGACGCCGGCCGGGTCGTCGCAACCATCGGCGGCGAAGCTGCGGTGCGCCCTCTGCTCTGCGCTCTTCTCCGCCTCCAACCCCTCCCGCACCGCCTCCGAACACCTGAAGCGGGGCGCCTGCCCCAACTTCTCCTCCCCCTCCTCCGCAGGCCCCGCCTCCGCCGCCGTCGATCCCGTCCCCATCTCCTCCCTTCCCCCAGCCTCTCCGCGCCTCCGTCCCCACCATCCCCCCACCCGGAGGCGCTCCGCCCCGACGCCGCTGGAGCCTAAGTTGCCCCTCCTGCTCTCCGGCGGGAAGGATGACCTCGTCGCACTCGCGAGGCTGGAGGACAGCGTGAAGAAGCTGAAAAGCCCCATGGCATCCCCCGCCGCCGCCCTTTCCAAGCCCCAGGCGGACGCCGCTCTCGCCCTGCTCGCCGACTGGCTCTTGGAATCCGCTAGCGCCGTCTCCCCCTCGGCACTCGACCACCCAAAGTTCCAATCTTTCCTCAACCAGGTCGGTCTTTCCTCTATTTCGCCTCGCCAGCTGACGCTATCACACCTCCAAGCTCGATACCTCGAGGTCCTGTCCGAGTCCGATGCCAGAATCCGCGACGCTGCCTTCTTCCAGCTCGCCTCCGACGGATGGAAGTCGTCGGCGAGGCCTTCGGAGTATGCGTTGGTGAGCCTCGTGGTGAACCTCCCCAACGGTACCGCATTGTTCCACCGTTCGGTGCTCACCACCGGAGGAGCCCCCTCCAGTTATGCCGAGGAGGTCTTGCGGGACGTCGTCGCCAAGCTATGCGGTGGTCTCGTCGACCGGTGTGCGGGCATCGTCGCGGACCGCTTCAAGAGGAAGGCTCTTCTGAACCTCGAGAACCGAAACCAAAGGATGGTGAACCTCTCCTGCCAGCTCCAGGCCTTCAACAGCTTGATCAAGGACTTTGCTCGGCAGCTTCCGCTCTTTGGAAGGGTCTCCGCTAATTGCTCGAAGCTGACTAACTTCATGAACAACCAATCTCAAGTTCGAAGCATTTTTTCCAAGTACCAGCTCGAAGAGCAGGGCCACACCCGCCTTCTAAGAAGCCCGTCGAGCAGCAGCGACGAAGCCTCTAATTTCACCGCTGACTTCACCATGGTGGAGGATGTCATGGATTTCGCTCGTCCGATCCAGATGGCTGTCCTCGACGAGGACTATAAGGTTGTTTGTCTGGAGGAGCCTAGCGCTAGAGAAATGGCGGAGCTGATTCAGGATGGTGGGTTTTGGACCGAGTCGGAGGCAGTTAACTCGTTGGTCAAGTTGCTCAAGGCCATGGCTCGAGAAATAGAGATGGAGCGGCCATTGATCGGGCATTGCCTACCGCTGTGGGATGAGCTGCGATCGAAGGTCAGAGAGTGGAGCGCTAAATACGGGATCGACGGCGGACTGGTGGACAATGTGATCGAGAAAAGATTCACGAAGAACTACCACCTGGCGTGGTCGGCGGCATTCGTTTTGGATCCGCTTTTCCTGATCAAGGACACCAGTGGGAAGTACCTCCCACCTTTCAAGCTCTTGACTCCGGAGCAGGAGAAGGATGTGGATCGGCTCATCACGCAATTGGTGTCGCCGGAGGAAGCCCACATTGTTCTGATGGAAATGATGAAGTGGAGGTCGGAGGGATTGGATCCGCTTTACGCACAAGCTGTTCAGGTGAAGCAGCATGACCCGTCGACGGGGAAGATGAGGATCGCTAACCCACAGAGTCGCAGGTTGGTATGGGAGACCTGCCTGAGCGAATTCAAATGTCTTCGGAAAGTGGCGGTGAGGCTCATTTTCCTCCACGCCACTTCGTGCGGGCTCAAGCGCAATTCGGCATTGACGCGTTGGATGTGCGCGCATGCACAGTCGGGGGTCGCACAGAAGATGGCTTTTCTCACCGCGCATTCCAGGATTGGAAGGGGGGATTTCTTAGGCGAGGAGGAGAAGGATGCGGAGCTCTTCGGCGCAGGTGAGGATGATGTGCTCAACGAGTTTGCGGGTGCCTCAGCAGTGTAACATCTCTCTCTCTTCTGGATTAAGTCTTTTTTTTTTTTTTTCTCTTTTCTGTTGCTGAGTGTAGATTAGTATTGAAGGAATGTTGATTCTTTGTATGGATTCTCTAGCCCTTGTTCTTCTAACACCTGCTCAGTATTTTGTTTGGGGTGGGAGTAGAGGCACAAAGATCTACTAAATATTTTATTTAGGGGAATATTATCTTCCAGGCTGATGAGTTTGCACAAGTCTCTGTGTTTGTTAGAAGATAGAAGATATGTCTATGAATAGAAAGAGAGGGAGACTCATGTAAAGTTTTAGCACTGATTGATATTTGGGCAGATCATTCTTTTCTTGTGCTCTTTGCCATCATTTTATTTTTTTCTTCTTTTTGGACTTTGAAATTGCTTAGTTTAGTTTAATGTAGGAACTGACACTGCTGCTGCCATATTCATGTCATATGATTTTCATGCCTTGGTCCTATAAATATTCATATTCATAGGGGAATGTGATTTATTATATTATTGGTCCTAAAGTTGTTTCTATGATGATGCCCATATTCCAATTATATTACTGAAAAAACAAATGTTCACTGCTACTTGCTATTTGTCTGCAATGATAAACAAATTATAGTTGGGAGTACTGTGAGTTGTTGCTTTGAAATTGAATATATTATTGTTTTGTTTGTGTGTGTGTGTGTGTGTTTGTGTTCATCATCATGATATGCACTCACTGGAAGAAAGATTTCCTTCCAAGTCATGAGATCTTTTGTGATTTTGTGTCTTTGTGATAAGTTGGATCAGGTGATCATTACATGCACTTATTGGAAAATATCATTTGGGGAAAGGAATTTTTTGATGCATAAAAAATCTTTATTGCTGGTTTAATTGTCCGATTTTTCGTGATATATCTATCTATCTATCTTCTCAGTAGAATTCTGCTACTGAATTGTATGAAGCTCACATATATGTGTCAGTAGGAGAGCTCATAAGAATTAGATAGCAATTAGATAGCAGCAGCAGTCTTGTCGTCATGTTGTTCATAAGAATTTCCTGCTTGACGCATTCAAACATGTGTGAAAGACATCATTCGTTGGATTAGTTTGAGCTGCTTCCCCCTTTTTCTACATCTCCTTGGAATCTCTTCTTCCTTCCACCCATCGCATCGCATCGCATCGCATGACTAACTTCTCTGGCACCACAGGATCAAACGATGAATCGAATCTCCCACTGGCTTTGTTTCACATGTCCAATTTGAGAACATTAGAAGGTGGATCAGAGCACATCCATCTCACCATCCATCTTCACCTTTGCGGCTTTGTTCCTCGTCTTTCATGCTGAACTGTGTAATGGAAATGGCTCTTGTTTTTGGCATGCTTTCCAATGTAATGCACCGATCCGAAGTCTACGCATGTGATGCATGCATCATCTTTCTTTCGAGTGTTGGCTGGAGACGACGGCTCTCCCATCTGCTTGCAGATTTAGTGGTAGGTTATCAACTTTTGGATGCACTTCCAGCAAAATAATTTCTTGGACTCGTACTGCACTGCACAAAAGGATACTCGCTTTGAATTTGACGTCCTGTCTTCTCCCTTCCCCATGTATGCATCCCTCTTTTGTCCCTTCAATTATTTTTTTTCTCTCTCATCATCTTTCTCTCTCCCTCGTTCATGGCATCTGATGAGTTCAATTGTCCTGCATTATTTTTTGAATGAGAAGAAACATCATTTTGCCTCCATTCACCCAAATCTCCATTTTCTCCTTTATTATTATTATTTTTTCCCTCTTTTCGAAATTAAGGATGAATCTCATATTAAAGTCATTGGTGTCGTCATCAAAGTCATATCTTGTCCTTTTCTTATATATATATATATATATATATATATATATATATATATTTTATGATGATACGATTATTATCTTCTTTATGCTCTTTTTCCTTCTCATCCTCTTCGAAAAATTTAATATAGTTTATAGTAATTTTTTTTTTATGACGATGCGATTATTGTCTCCTTTCCGTTCTTTTTCCTCTCATCCCCTTTGGAAAATTCAATGTAGTTTATAGCAAGGATAATCCGTGTGGTGATGATGATGACAACAATGACTATAGCGACATCAGTCATCATAAGATTTATATTATAACATTTGAACTAGAAATTGATCTTAGAATGGAAGAAATTATTATATATTTGGATAAATTATTAATCAAGATAGTGATAGCATGGTTGAAATTTATATATAAATTGTAAAATCATCGATCATAGATCAAAAATATTTTGTTTAAAATATGTTATATGTCTATTAAATAATAGATAATTTTCAAAATCAGTATCAGTATTATAACTTTTGAAATAATTGTACTACTTTGATGTTGAAATATCGAGTTTTTGAATGACTAATTTTAATAAAATAATGTAATTTCATACCAATCTTGAGCTGCCAAAACATAAAAATGCATATTGAATCTGTGAATTATCGCAGAAATTAGAAAGGTGTATTCCTCTCAAGATTACATTTATATGATAAATATCGAGACATAATGCTTAAATTCAATAACGAACAATCGCTTATTAAACTGAATTTGCGCAAAAGAAAAATCAATTTGGATTATTTTTTATCCATTTGCCATTCATTTAATGAAATCAAATTAACAATTGTGTGAGTGCAACAACGACAAGCGATAGTTATAAATTTTTAATATAAATTACAATAATTTCAGTAATAGTATACTAATATATATTTTCTTATTTTTAGAATCATCTATATTTGTCTTAATAATATTATATTGAAACTCTGTCGGATCTTATGAATATGAATTTTTTATGTAATATATTATTTTATTATTCTAGCATGTGAATATAATGATAGGGAGTGGTCAAAGTACAGATAAAATCTGCAATTATAATACTCTTTAGCAAATTAAATTTTATTTATATATTATATTTGAATCCCTTTAGTTTCTATTGAGTACATTCCTGAGATTTTATGTTCATCGACGGAAGATTTTTAGTAGGTATAACTACAATTCCGGCCACGGAACCGAAGAGGAAGATGAAGACGGGATGAAATCAGTAGATGAAAATGTAGGGTAGGATTGGATCATCCTTTTAGTAAACGACAAGAATAGGAGCACATTTCAATCTTTTTGGAAAGGGAAAAAAAGGTGAGGGGAAGGGCTGTTCGCGGTACGTGATTTTTGAGGCAGGCACTGTTCTTGTCATCCCAATCAATGATTGTTCTCCGAGAGAGAGAGAGAAAGAAAGAGAGAGCAAAAGAAGGGAGATGATGCACTCTTGGTCTAGAAATGGTGAGGCTTAAAGACTAATGATTGCTCCTTACTCAACATGACGAGTCCCTTCGGCCCTTGCATGCCTCCCACATGTACACACGGTACTGTTCTCAATCAGGGATGAGTAGTGGTGGTGCTGTGGACTGAGTCTGTCGAAAGCTGAGAGCCTCCATCCAGTTAAGAAAAGCTAGTGAATGAATCGACTGTTGGGGTATTACGTCAAGCTCACCGAAGAGGGCGGCCACTTCCACTGCTTTCCCTGCAGGTTGGGTGGATGGCGACGTCGACTTCAGGAAACAATGAACGAACGCAGCACAGAATCTTTGTCGGCAGATGGAGAGCACTTTATCGTCTTCCTCGAGGCCCACTGCAGCAACAGCAGCAGCAACGCCATTTCAACCCTAGTGCGCTCGTTGCAATCTAAGCAAAGAAAAGAAAAAGGAAAAGGGCGTCAAAAGGACCTTCCTTTCGCGTCACCTTTGCCTTTCTGTCTCTCCTCTTTCTTCTTCTTCTCCTCCTCCTTCTTCTTCTTCTTCTTCTTCTGTTTCTTTCTTTCTCGCTCTTGTTGTGGGTGACGATAAAATATACCCTTTCTGTCTCGGAGCTCGCTTTCCATTCATTGTCTCTGCCGACTCTTTCGTCCGCGAGGCTCGAGAGTTGGCAAGCTTACTAGATTTGAGGACGGCTCTTCTTTTTTGCCATGACTTGTATAGCAAAAAGGGCCGCAAGATTTGCTAAATTAGGCAACTAATTGCATTTCAATTATGGCCTCCTGTAGATCACTTGCTTTCTGGAAAGTTGATGCTTTTAATCGCCACTCTCTCTCTCCAAAAGCTTCTCCTTATTCCACATGACATTGGATTCTCTTCATTTTCCTTCGTATTAAACCAGCAACAGTAAAGTAGTGTTGATTTGTAGTTGTAGAAAACGCTGTGCTGAGATGTAATGCCAACAAAATAAAATGATGTCAAGAGTGTGTCTACATATGCACATTTATGAGTCAATGAATCGTCAAACTATGGTTGGTAGTCAACGTGACCGAACCACACGTCGAAGGACAGAAACTATCGGCCAACCTAACCTAGTCGATAAAGACTTCACCAGATCACCTAACCTTGTTGGGATCATATATCTTGTCCTAACCAAGCATTTAGTGACTGTCACATCCTTCTCGATGCAAGAGGGTTCTCCAGGTCGTATATAAACTGTATCTTCCATGCACATACACACTGCATATTTATAATTAATATCACATTTTTCTAAAATTAAATTTTGGCTTGAGCATCGAGAAAGATGTGATGGAATTCATTTTGGCCTCCACTTACTCTGTCTTGCAGGTTATATTCCGGAGTCATAGGTTGGACTTCTGAGACCCTATTAGCAAACTCTTAAGCCACCAAACTTTGACATGGTGTTGATTCAACACAAAGAAAAAGGTGAGGTCCAATCTGTCGCCCTTGCAGCGGCCAAACAATCAAAACCTCATCGTCAACATCAGATACATTAGGGTTGAAAGATCATGTGCAAGTTGGTGAAGATTTAGTTGTCATTTCAAATCCTTTTTAAGATTTTGAAAAGCACTCGAATAATGTTGGCGTAGAACAAAAACCATCTTATTCCTTTTGTTTCAGAAAGAAATTATCGTCTTGATAAATGTGGATCTTTTTTGTTCTTTGGCACAAAAAATTATGAGGACAAGTTTAGGGGTTCTTTGTGCTTCTCCGGTGCAGTTTGGCCCTCGAGGAGACAGAAACATATCCTGACATGGTCTCAATTTTGGCAGTAATCATATGGCTTCAGAAAAGAGTGCTCTCATCAAGTGCACTATGACATCTTTGTCTTAGTCTTTAATCAAGAGGAAGACCACATGGGGTTATGAGTGGTCTGTGCTATGTTTTCTATCTTCTTTCCTCCCATGTTGAGTCTTAATCAACGAGATTCTTCTTTCTTCTCCCTCTCTATCCTTTCTTTTTGTTTTCTTCTTTTTCCTTACATCTCCATAAGCTCAATATATTTAATATCTCGTGTTAAAATTCATAAATATGTTCCTCACTTTCCTCGGTCTTCAGGAAAAGATTCATACATCTGCCTATGCATTTTAGTATCTACTTCAAAATACTCATTCTTCATTTAGGTTTAAACCATATATTCATTCGGTGCTTGTTACTTTTGATTATGATCTAAGTAGGGATGCATAGTGTTTTCGCTTCTACCACATTAAAAGAATTAAGTCAGATATATATATAAGAGCTTAAGATTCTACTGCTATTACATGCCTAAAGAAATTTGAAGTGAAGGAAAAAACGTTAATAGGAGTTTGGCATTTGATTGCTTCTAATGAAAAATGCCTACATGAGGTGGTCACAAATATAAATAAATACAGTAAATAGTAATTATGGATGTATATATACTTACACTGGGATCTACGATACAATGTTGTGTGTGGGAAAGGAAGGAGCATCACAATCCAAATGTCATTTTTGATGTTACATGCTGACAATAGATCCTGTAAGTGCTATCTCATAGACATCTCTTAGTCTGCAACACTTGGGGTGTAACTCCAAAAGAAAGCAACATTTAATGGCACCTCTTCATCTGGCGATAGCACATCAAAAGAGAGCCAGAAAGTACCTTCCTGTAGAATGTTATCTCTTTTAATGTTCCTTATTCAAGTGCGGCATGATAAACTAGTTGGGAGGTTCGAATCGATGAAGCCTGCAACCTGCGATGTGAAAGATGAATGCTTTCCCAAAAACATGTTCTCTAGCTTCTCTCACCTTTTTGTTTTCAAGTTCATTTTTATGATATACATTGATGACAAAGTTGATCCTATGAATGTAGGGACAAAGTTTTGGTCAATGTGTATGTTGTCATCGAGTAGAGGTCAGTGTATACGTGTAGATGTTGTAGGATGAAATTGAAAGTGACGACAATAAAGAGGAACAGTGCTTTGTGTACCATTTCCACTTGAAGTCGAACCTTTTCTGCCTTTTTTTGTTATGAAACCTGTGAGGTTTGCTTGATTTATGTTTACAACGTATGGTGAAGTCCGAAGAACGAGAAAGAGAGAGAGTGAGAGACAGAGAGAGAGAGAGAAAGATGGGTAGATGATGAGTGATGTGGTGGTGGGGGAGGGCGCCCTTTAAATAAAGTCCACTGTTTCGGATTCCACCGAATCAGTGCACCAAAAGCAATAATATCTCCGCGTACGGATAAAGCGACCCGCCCTCGCTTATCCATGCAGGGGACCCCACGCTCTCGCTCACGGGACCACCTTCCGTACGGCCCGCGGAGGTGGTGGGTCCCGCCATTAGAAACCCGCTCCGACTTGACCAATCACCACCCCCCGACACTCGCCGTCGAAGCTTTACCGGGACGGGGGAGGATGGGTACTCCTCCACGGCCGACCCCGAGCGGGGGCCACACTGGTGGATGACCGGGTGCGGCCCGGAGAAAGGGCGGAGGTGACGCAGCCGGATGGCGACGGTCGACACGAGGCTCGCCGTTGCGGAGTCCTGATGAGTTCATTATTGCGCGGGTGGCCCGCCGAGCTGCAGCACGACAAAAGGAAGAAGCGAGAGAGAGAGAGAAAGAAGCGTAGGGATGCCGAAACGTATAAAGGAGGAGAGAGAAAAAGAGATGGAGAGAGAAAGCGCTGGTTGTACGAGACGAACGCTTTATTTTCCCCTCTTTTATATCCCGTTTTTTACCTTTATCTTCCTTTGTTATTTTTCCCCGTCTCGTGTTGCAGCGGCAGAGCAGCGTCGGCCGCGGGAAGAGTTGGGATCTCGTGAGACACCACATTCATGACCCGAGGTGGGTGGTGGTGATGATGACGACGAGAGGTTGGGATGATACGACTATCATGGGGGATTCCATACGGTAGCGTACAAATATACGTGTCTACATATACCTCTTAAATATACCGAAAGAAATACCTCTTTACCCACTCTCTTACCCACCTCGTCATTGGAGAAAGGAATGGCCCGGCCCATATGCGGAGAGCCTTATCCATATAACTACGTGGACTCATGTCAGTAGGCTTTTGTCGACCCAAAGTTCCGAATGGCAAGGATAAAATGGCTGAACAAGAATAGGGAAGGAGTCAGTGATGTCTAAGATACTCTTCGGAGGTTATGGTAGTGTCGGATGTATGCTCGGTGATCGATCTATACGATGACTAAGTTTGAATGGATTTTTCGATCCTTCCGACACTCAAGTCTCTGATGATCCTTGTATTATCACGTTAACAAATAATAATATTTTTTTTTTATGTTAATACTAATTACTAATCCTTGTCAGTTAGGTTAATACTATGTAATGTCACCTTTACCTTCTTTGCTCTTCGGAGTTATCATTAAAGAAGACAACCCCCCCCACCCCATCTGTTCCGGTAGTGATGATGTGCTCGGCGCATATTTTTTATGTGCCACAGTTGGATTCCTTATATTGCTGCTGTTATGTCAAACTCCATGAAATGAAATGATGATCTTTTGGACAGCATGAGCTCATCATTCATCTGACTGCAGTCCTTGCGCATGATTTGCTCTTCCCTTTTATCACTGCTTCGACATAGGATGCCATGTGACAGTTCACACAGCTCTTTTTTACCAGTCCAGCAATCAAATGGAGAAGAAGATGCTCTCCAGGACACTTGGAATTAATGGATCTCTGTGGACTGATGCCATAATAACTGGCAGCATGATTACGCTTTTGCGTAGGAGGTTCATTATGGACATGGCTTTTCCATTTAGGTGTGGAATTGCATGGATCGAACACCCAAAAGACCGCAGAAGAATCACCTGCAGACCAATCCTTAGGGTTAAGGCTTTAAGCTTCGTCCCAAAAATAAGATGATCCAATCTGAATTCTTCTATAAAGACAACGAATCTATAGTCTTCCCTCTGATAGGATGTAGAAGATACTCATATCATGGTGGTACGATAGATTACTCCGCTAATTGCATGGTTTCACTGAGTAAATATATTTTTACTGGGAATATTATGTTAAATTAGGTTGTTATTATTCTTATTCGATCACTTGTTCTTCGTTGGAATGATAGTTGACGATGCTAGAGAAACCTATGAGAGACTAGAATTTCTTATCCGAGAAAAAAGAAAGATAAAAACAAACAGCACCATGCAAGATCAAGCAAACAACTATTATTCAGTCCGTAGCCTAACTTGTTTGTGTTTGGGTTCAGATTCTGAGCTTGTGAACTGGGTGCTGTATTCCCCAGTCAACCGAGCTTTGGAAGGGACCATCTAATCGCTGTGTTTGTGTGTGTGAGAATTGATTTTCTTCGATAAAATATATAACATAACTAATTTAATTCTGATAATATATATTAGTCAATAGAAAAGAAATCATATTAAAATATGATTCCTCATGAGATGCTCGAGGAATGTTTCTAATTACTTATCTTACACCCTAAGAATAAGAGAGGTTATGTATCTTATGGATGATTGAAGAATTATAGTATCTCTCAACTCTTCTTTCTAACCATCAATCTAATTAATTCGGTCAAAGAATAGGAAGAGAGTAGAACGATCTAATTCTTAATTGACAAAATCTAAATATCATCTTTATAGATCATACAAACATTTTTTTTAGATGACATCAAAATGTACGCATCGTAAAATTATATCTAATTTTATTTGATTTTAATCCTAACATAAAATATTGTTTTTATATTTAATATAATATATTAATTTTATACTAATATATTTAATATAATATAATTGATTTTAATCTTAGCATAAAATATTATTTCCGTATTTAATATAATATATATATTTTATATCAAATTCGAGTACACATTTCTGAAAGATGATATGACAAATGTCATAATCTGAGATCAAAATCAAGCAATCCATGTCCGCATAAAAAGAGTCAATATATGGCTTCAAATTTATATTATAGTTAATGCGCATCTCAATTAATCTCTGACATGACAAAGATAAATCATCCAATCACTTTGGCCAAATGTTTACAGCTGCATCAACGCTTTAAAGGTTGCATTTAATGCCTTGGTTTGGTTTGTTTAGAATAGCCCAACATAATTTTTGACATACGGCTGAGTCAAAATAATGCTTCCACATCTTTAATATGATTACAAATATCATAAGCTGGATTAGTAACCAAATAAGAAGTTGAAATTATATGCGACAATAACCGATCTCTCTTACTTCAAAATATCGACAAACCCAATCTTGAAATCTGTATCTATATAATGGAAACAGTAATGAAGGTAGAAAGTATTAGGGAGTTCTAAGATGATTCAAACTATTAGGATGAGTCTTAATTTCATTCATACTTCTTAAAAGATTAAGATTAGAATTAAAATTTTAAATAGTTAAAAAATTCTTAATGAATTAGAATTTATTATAATAAATACATTATACATCTTTTAAGTCTTAGTGGGAGAGCAAAATATATGGAAAGGCTCTTAGATGTTCTTGGTTTTCTTTCTAATAGATTCAAAAGCAATGAAAAAAATTATTATAATTTTTCACAATTTATATGAGAGGTTATACAAGAGGATTTGTATTTAAGTTAGATGCTTATAATTGAACACATACTGAATAATTTTGATTTTCTCTGTAAGTAAATTTAATATGTTATTATAATTTTAATTTTCTCTGTGAATGTAAGTAAATAATATCATATCATGTTAATCTTAAGTCGATTTTTGATATACTATTTATTTGTTAATTTTTGAGATTCTTTCTCTTAATTTTAAGACTTTCATTTCTTGATTGTTTATATGGGAAGATGAACTGTTTCAATACAATTTTGAGACAGCCAAAGTCCTGCCAAGAACACCAAGCAGTTGTTTATATCCTTCTAATTTACTTACATAAGCAATGAAAATACAATATCTATCATTTGGTTAATTTGCAGATCCTTCTAATTCTCCACTATAAAAGTATGCATGAGCAATGAAAATAACTAAGATCAATATTCATACCAAGTAGTAATTGACTGATAAAAGCCTGATTGCTTATCTGGGAAGATGAACTATCAAGAATTTTAGTTTCCATACAATTTGAAGACAGGCCAAAATACTTCCAAGGACAGATAGAACTTTTTCCTTTTTTTGGTAGAAAGGAAACAAGACAGAGTTAGTACATTGACAAAGCAGAATTAAGCCACAAGGTTTCTACAGCTGCATCAGTCGACAAAGATTACATACACGGATCAAGGAGTAGCAATAAGAGTATGCCACATGACTTGGTTACCCCAGCAGGCAGAGGTCTTTGATCGAGGACATGTCTATTTTTCTTGATCAGTGGTTAGCAATGGTCACAGGAGTCTTCCCATCATCTTGCACTAAACATTCCCAGAACTGAAAGTGCAGTATGTTGGAAAGAGGAAACAATGACTACAGTCCACAGAAATCAGCAGCTGATGCTCAGTTGTTGAAGCACCGTCTCCATCGTCGGCCTCTGGTTCGCCATCTCACTCATACAAATCATCGCGATCCCCACCAGCTTCGCGGCCTCTGGTTTGGAGAAATTACCGTGAAGATTCTCATCGAGGGTGTCTTCTAGCTTGATGGAATCTGGACCTGGTCGCAACTGAGTTACGTTTGTCTTTCCTGTGAGGATTTGGAAGATGACAACTCCAAACGAGTAGACATCGCTTTTCTCGGTGAACCGTCCGACTGTGGTGTACTCAGGGGCCAGATAACCCATTGCAGCACTGGCTTTGAGGGTTGAGAAGACGACATCATCAGCAAGAAGTTTGTGCAGACCAGAGCCGGAGAGCCGAGGGGCGAAATGCTGATCGATAAGGATTTTTTCAGCTGATATGTTTTGGTGGACGATCGAGGGTTTGTTCGGTCTGCTACTGTGTAAATAATGGATGCCTGTACATACAAAGAAATTATCATTGAAGCTTTAGTCACCTTATTACGATTACAAACCAGCAGGCAACATAATCACTGTATCCATAAATACTATGCTAAGTTAAATCACTTTCATTCATGAAGAGACGACACTGTTCGGTCAGGTTTCTCCTTGAGCCAGCAATTCAAATCTCAGGATTCATAATAAGAACAGTGGTGAATAGAAGCATCATTTAAAAATGTAAATGCCATTAACACGAGGTTAGTTTTTCTACCTTTTGCAATGCCTTTGATGATGGAAACTCTTGTAGGCCAGTCAAGAACTCTTTGGGCATTGTCCTTCACATCGAGATACTGCAATAAGCTCCCGTTTGTGACAAAATCATAGACGAGGAAGCACTCTCCCCTTCCCCTTGAGCAGCAGAACCCTCTCAGAGCTATGAGATTTTCGTGATGCAGAAGTGTGAGCAATTTCAGACCTTTCAAGAATTCAGCCTCCTCGGTTTTGCAGCTTGTCTTGTTGATGCTTTTAATAGCAACAATGCTCCCATCTCGCAAGATGCCCTTATAAGTTGCAGCGAAATTGCTCTTCCCGAGCAAATTAACCTCTGAAAAGTACTGAGTCGCGCACTCCACCTCCTCCAGATTGAACCTAAAGCTCCGGGAGACCTCCTGAGAGAACCCAACACCACTCCTACCGTCAGCCAAAGGATCCCATCCATTGGAGTACTCGAGGCTGATGAGTGGGGAGGCACTCTTCCGAAACATTTCCTTTGGCTGGTCAGTGCTACACCGACTGTTTGAAACCTCAAGGGCACTGCCAATCTTTTGCTTCCTGCGACGGTACCACACAAAGGCAAATAGCCCACAGACCATCACACCAACTGCAACCACAACTATTCCGACAATGACAGTTCCACTGAAGGACTTCGGGGAGTTCAAGCAGCGAGAGGCATTGCAATTTGAGTTCAAGTTAGCCGACTCAGGAATCTGTTGCGGCCTGAATCCACGAGAATCAGGCCCGAAGGGTTCAGGTTTATTCGGCATGAGGGGATCATCAGAATCACAAACTCCAAGCGAAGCAAATCCAACTCCACAAAGACCTTTATTGTTTCCATAATGGAATCCTCCACTCAGCCGCCTTAAACCTTCATTTATATCATAGAACAATGTTCAAGTCAATAGAAACAGCTTAAGGTGCAACATGAGGACTGTACACAAAGAAAAGAGATAACTTGGGTTTACCAGATGGGACATTGCCGGAAAGAGAGTTATTTCGAACATCAAGCACGGTCAACTGAGGGATCTGAGCTAGCTTGACAGGTATTGAACCAAATAGCCGATTAAAGCTCAAGTCCAATCGCGTCAACTGGGTTAGGTCTCCCAAGCTCGCGGGGATAGCGCCACTTAATTGATTGGATTGCAGAGCAAGAACACTAAGCTTCTTCAAACGCCCCAACTGGGTCGGTATACTCCCGGTGAGCTGGTTGTAGCACAGCTGCAAGACTGCAAGCATGATGTATAAATGAAAAGGTAAGAAGTTTCACAATGAACTAAATCTAACTAGAGTTAAAACTAAAAGCATAAAGCCAATTTATCAGTTATGAAAGAAATGGAAGACTCTAATACACCATTCAGCATTAATATATCCATATTCCACTATGCAAATTACATGGAATCTACACAAAAATTGCCGAAAAAGATAGAAACATGGAGTTAATGGAGACCTTTAGAAAGGATAGATACCAATGCTAGAACAAAGCAAAGCAGCTCTGACCCTACATATGTCAGCATCATTTTCTCGGGGGAACTTGACATTAAATTGATGAGTTCCAAAACTTTAATGGCATATCTGCAGCTAGGAGAAAATGTTGGAACAGAACCAATCTTGACAATTAATATGGCAACAGCATATGCCATCATACCATAACAACTTCATATGAAAGAGAGAATCAAATAAACCTGATTATAAATTAGTAAAAATATGGGAATATAACCTGAGTTTCTTGTAGTCAAAATGTTTAAAATATAAAGTCAATCATTGAAGCAAAAAAAATAAAAAATGAAATCTCGGAGAAAAATCCATCTTCTTCTTTTACTAACAGTCTGCATTTTGCGTACTATTTGGCTTAGTAAAAGAAGAAGATGGGTTTTTTTGCTGTCTACTTAAGACTTTATAGTGCAAACAAATATGGAGGCGAGTCAAAAAAACAAGTGCAACGTCACCATTTTTCTCCTGTTGTCCCATCTCTTAGCCGGAAAGAAACAAGAAAAGGTGGGAAAAGAACTCACCTTGGAGGCTCGTCATGGTCCCAACCTCCACGGGAATGCTTCCGGAGAGATTGTTCACGTTGAGGTAGAGGTCGGACAGCTCGGTGAGGTTGGCGATTTCTCTCGGTATCTTCCCGGTGATGGCATTGTAGTGCAGGTATAGCCCGGAGAGGCACTTGAGGCCCGCAACCGCCGGCGAGATGGAGCCCGTGAGCCCCTTCCCTTGCAGCGATATGTTCGCCACCTTCCCGTGCTCATTGCAGGCCACTCCCTCGAAGTTTCCTCGGCACGGGTCCCCTTCGCTGGTCCATGATGAGAGGATCCGGTCCTCCGGATCCAGAGCCGCCTTCACCTCCATCAGCGCCCTCACCTCCGGGTTACCCCATGAGAGCTCGAGCTCCACAGCGAGAAGAAACAAGAGAACGAACCTGAACACAGGAACTAACGCCATTGGCCTAGAACCACCGGAAAAGACCGGAGACTTGGTGGCTTCGCTATATATCTCTCTCCAAAATCCGGTTTTTTTGAGGCCTTTGGAGTCGAAAATACAGGAAAAGGAAGAAAGGCTGCAGATTTCTCTGCTCTCTCACCCCCAAGTTTTGATTTTTATCGTCGCAACACCTAAGCCAGGATAGAAGGGAAGAAAGCCAGGATCTTTCTCTATATTGTATCTCCAAAACTCGATCTCTTCACAGGTGTGGGAGCGATGAAAAGGAGAGAAAGGAGTCAAAGCTCGCTGCCTTGGTTAGGGAGAGGAGTGGGAGCAGCCACAGCGGAAAAGGACAAGAGTGGGGAGGGAGAAAAGAGAGTGTGCTTTCTTTAATGAAAGAACCAACAGGGGACTCGAGTCTTGGAGAAACAGTGAATTGGAAATAAAATCAGATGGTGTCCACCATAATATTCCAAATTCCATACAAGAGTTTCTAATGCTTGGAAGTCAACAAAAGTTTTTGTAAGGTTTGGTGGCTAACAACTAGTAGATCAAAAGCTACCTTCTTGCAACCAAAAAAAATATAAACTTTGGAAAATGAGGTGCTGTTACAATTTCCAGCCTTTTATTTGTCCAAAAAATCTTTTCTGTGCTGACAAGACTCTGCCTTCATCAGCTGCTCTTTCTTTTTGTCACCTTTTCCCAAGATAAGAAAAAGGATGACAATATAGTAACCTCTACCCCCTTGGGTGAGGAGTACCACAAGGCTACCCCTGGAAAGCTGCCATTGTGAGCTGTCCAACACAATAAAATGACACTTATTTCAAATTTTGAATCCCCACACCATGGGCCATGCAATCTTATAATTGTTTACCATAATACTTTCAACCACCCAATGGAGCACCCAAGCAACAGTACCAACATGTCAAGTGAGGTACTGACTTGGTAGATAAGGTCTTATCTTGAGGAAATCAGAAAGAGTTGTCTCATATATAAAAAGCATAGATGGAGAAGAGTGCCAAGTGCAGAGCCAGCACAGACAGGTGTCGAGACAAGGAAAAGAAGTCTGACACCTCAAGCCATTGCCATGGATGAGAGAGATGGGAAAGCGAACCTGACACCTCAAGCCATGCCCATGGTTTCCTCCGTGAGGCTAGCTCGGAGTAGCTGGGTTGATGTGATGGCTTGGCCATGGATACGTTTGGCTTCGGAGCCCTCAGTCAATGGACTGATGGATGGATGGATGGATCGAAGGTGTGCGGCAATCTGTAGGTGAAACCAACGGAAATCTGCCTTCGATTTGGAAGCATCATTTCATAGGCTCGAACTGTGTTTTCTAAAGTAAATGATATGATGATTTCACTGATCCCATATAGTGATTAAAACGATTAAAATCGACCAACACATTATGTCAACTCAATTTGACCTGTGAGTTCTTTGTAGCTGCTGACATTTATGATGAACCAAATCGATCAAGAATTTACCCGATCCAATTAATCGACTGTATCCGATACCGATAATTATGATAGGACACAGTAGCTTTAGGCCTTCAGGAATCAATATGAATCCCCACCACAAAACACTTTCTGAATGAGACAAAGTAGGAGCTAAAAAGATGAGCATGACGAGCACTGTGTGACTAAATGGTAGATATCAAAAGCCTAAAACATAGAGACATTTTAAATCTGTGGCTATGACATAGTTTAAAGAAAGATTATTAGTTTCTATCAAAGAAAACTCTTTCTGACTCTCATCACCATTTGAATCGAGCTGGAAACTAATTCGATTTGGATTCTATTTTCGAAATAAAAATATATTGTTTTCAATATTATGATCGAAATAAACTATATATTGGACTAACATTTCATTCAACTCAAGATCCCAAGTTGGATTTGATGATGTTTATATAAATCATCAAAGTGCTTAGCTTCTAAAACATTAAAGCGAGGTTGTCTCGCACACCTTTTTCCTCGAGATTCCGAGGCATCAAAGCTTTCGATTCCCAATGCTTGTTTTGGTCCAAATTCCATCCTTTCAGCCGATGGGTGAGTACTTCAAATCGACCCTTTACAACCATGCCAAAAGAGAAGAAAAAGCACCACCATCATGCAAAGCACTACTCCTCTCGCCATACACGAACGAACACGAAAGGAAAGGACACTCCCCCCCCCCCCCCCCCCCCCCCCCACATCCCACCGAACCCCCTCCTCTCCCCTTCGTTTGAATTCACATCGCATTACATGATGATTACCTACACATGTAACCTCGAGAACAGCACCAACATCAGCATGCATTGATGGTAGGCTATTTATTGGAAGGAATCGATTGAATACTCAATTGGGTGTTGGCTTGTCAAAATCTTGGACGCGGGGTTGGTTGGTCGACAGATTGAGTTGGGGAAGGGTATTCAATTAGGATTTAAAGAGGCCGGTTAGGTAAGTGTGAAATGGGGAGGGAGGACGAGGACAAGCGTTGAAACAGGAGATGCAAATCATGCATCCAATCTTCTAGTATTCTCTTGTCTGAATTCAAATTGTTGGAACCAGTTTGGTTGGATGAGTTGGAAAGTAGGCAAGAACCTAATAAAATAAAATAAAATTTTCGATTAAAGTAATCTCATTTTCATTTTAATTAGGAATTACAGAATGAGACTATCATATTGATTCCTAATGACCATAAGAGGATAATTTTGATCCCTAAACATAATACTGTTAGGAGCATAAATGTCACTCAAAGGGGGTGGATTAGTAGTACGGTCATAAAATTAGGTTGATTTGAAAACTAATTCGATCAAACGCGTATCAAAAATATATTTAATTTAAAAATATTTATAAGAATAGTAAACAAGTAAATCAATAAGTAATATGAATCAAAAGCATAAACAAAAATATAAATCGATTTATAATTGTTCAGTCGATCTCGACCTACGTTCATTCTCGATTCCTCTTTATTCAAGGCTACAGACTTTTACTACCGATCTTCTTTCGATTAACGAATATATTATAATTATTTCTCTTTTTCACAAGCTCAGAAGAGAACATTAACATCTCTCTTTCACACAAGACATCACTCCACCTTTACAAAACTTCTATCTCTATGAGAAAGAGACTCTAAACTTTAAAATAGATTACAACACTTTTTACTTAAGGATTTTTTCTCTCTTTCTATTTTTTTTCTTATTATCCCAAGTAGGAATAATTGGGGTATTTATAGACTCCAAATGACTTCAAAAAATAAAGCTAAAATTCAAATCCTCGAGATTTCAGAGTACTAGCGGTACCACCGCATGTAGCCTAGTGTATTAACGGTACCATCGCCTAGGCTAGGCGATACCACCACCTAACATAGTTTGGAAGATTGTATCTGGGCAATACTACTGCCAATCTAAGTGGTACCACCATTATGATAACATACACTTCGTATGAACGTACACTGTATTTGAGCAGTACCGCTGTTGTGGGAAACAACTTTTTAAGCCGTGGCCTCGGGGCCGACGCGGCTCGGTTCGGGGGTCCCGATGTCGAGGATCTCGGGCGGCGTCCCTCGGGGTCTCCCGGCGGCCGAGCGCGGTGGTTCGAGTCGGGAGGTCGGGTCGGGAGGAAGCTCCGCAGCAGCGCCGGGAAGAGGCGACACCGTCTCGCACCTGCACACAGGTCGGGCCGGGAGCTCGGCCCGACCCCTCCGACGATCAAGTTAGAGATGTGGAGAGGGTTTTGGAGGAAGAGATGCCTCCATACAAGTGTTGTGTGTGAGTTCGTCCTTCTCCCCGTTCGTTTAGAACTCTGGGGTATTTATAGATGAGTTTAATATTACCTGATGTCTGCTGCCTACAGGAGGCAAGCTGATAGCGTCTGACATGGGGTTGGCGTGGCGTGAAGAACCAAGCCTGAGTTAGGTGTTAATGCGCCTCGACCAGTGTTCCGGCTCGGTTAACCGAGTGCAGTTGCGCCGATCGAGGCATGAGACGTCGGTTGACGTCATGGTGTGTCACATCGCAATTTTTACCCTTATCATATTCCCCCCCCCCCGAAAGGAGCTATGCGTCGGCTGTTGTACGAGGGGAGACCGATGCATGGCTTCTGTCTTTAGGTGGGCGGGCCGCGCAGACGCGGTCTCGGGGAACATGGAGCCGAGGAGCACGACGCAGGCGGGCTGGTCGCGCAGGCGTGTCTCGGGAGGCATGGACCGAGGAGCACGACGCAGGCGGGCAGGCCGCGCAGGTGTGTCCCGGGAACATGGAGCCGAGGAGCACGACGCAGGCGGGCTGGCCGCGCAGGTGTGTCTCGGGAGGCATGGACCGAGGAGCACGACGCAGGCGGGCAGGCCGCGCAGGTGTGTCCCGGGAACATAGAGCCGAGGAGCACGACGCAGGCGGGCGGCAGGCCGCGCAGGTGTGTCTCGGAAGGTATGGAGCCGAGGAGCACGACGCAGGCGGGCAGGCCGCGCAGGTGTGTCTCGGAAGGCATGGACCGAGGAGCACAACACAGGCGGGCGGGCCGCGCAGGTCTGTCCCGGGAACATGTAGCCGAGGAGCACGACGCAGGCGGCCAGGCCATGCAGGTGTGGTCTCGGGCACCATGCAGCCGAGGTGTTCGGAGCAGGCAGACTATGGCCGCGCGGACGCCGCTTAGGCAAGCAGGCCGCGCTGAGGTGGGCTCGGCCGTCTATGGCAAAAAGCCAGGGGACTCGATTCAGGCGGGCAGACCGCGTTGAGGTGCATCTCGGCGGTGTGGCCAAGGGACACCGCTCAAGCGGGCAGACCGCGCTGAGGTGAACTTGGCAGCGTATGGCCGAGAAGCTCGGCGCAGGCAGGCTGCGGCCGAGGGACGTGACCCAGGTGGGCAAACCGCCCTGAGATGGACTCAGCAGTGAATATGGTCGAGGAGGTCGGCGCAGGCGGGCTGGCCGCGCAGGCATGTCTCGGGGAGTATGGAGCCGAGGGGCACGACGCAGGTGGACTGGCGGCGCTGGTGTGTCTCGGGAACATGGAGCCAAGGAGCACGACGCAGGCGGGCTGGCCGTGCAGGTGTGTCTCGGGGATGATGGGAGTGAGGAGCACGATGCAGGCGGGCATGCCGCGCAGGTGTGGTCTCGGGCATCATGCTGCCAAGGAGCACGACGCAGGCGAGCAGACCGCGCAGGCATGGTCGCGAGGGTCATGCGACCGAGTAGCACGACGCAGGCGGGCAAGACGCGCGGACGTGGTCTCGGGCACCATGCTGCCGAGGAGCACAACGCAGGCGAGCAAACCGCGCAGGCGTGGTCGTGAGGGCCATGCGTCCGAGTAGCACGACTCAGGCGGACAGGCCGTGCCGAGGTGGATCTCGGCAGTGTGTGGCCGAGGTGCTCGGCGCAGGCAGGCTGCGACCGAGGGGCATCGCTCAGGCGCGCAGGCCGCGCTGAGGTGGACTCGGGCCGTCTAAGATCGAGCCGTGCAAATGCAAAAAAGAGGGGGGTTAGGCCGAAGCTAACCGTGAGCCAAGAGGCGATCAGGTAAACATGGAGCCTTCGCTTGGAAGAGACTGAGGCAGGGGCTAGATTCCTTGCACGAGGATTACACCGGATAGCAACCGCGGATGCTTTGACCGTTGCTACGGGGCCCGTCGCCCAGAGTCACTCCTCTTCCTTGCGGTCACCCAAGCTTCCGCCGCGATGTACTGGTTGGCTCGCTGGAGCATATCTGGTACTGTGGTGGGGGGTCGCTCTACGAGGGACCAGCAGAATCTGGAAGGTCGCAAGCCTATCATGAACGCCTATACTAACAGAGAGGGGTGAGTGTCCGGTAAGCTCCGGATTTGCGTGGCAAAGCGATCCACGAAATGTGAGAGGGGCTCGTCCTCTCTTTGTTTGAGTCCGAGGAGCAGTGCCGCGGAGGGCTTTGGCCGGGCATGGGCTGCGAGGTGGAGCTCGAAGTCCTTGGCGAGTTGGCCGAAGGAAGTGATCGTTCCGATCTTCAGGCTGCTGTACCATGTGCGGGCCGGACCCCTTAGGGTCGTGGGAAACGCCGTGCATATTAAAGCGTCAGACGTTCCGTACAATGCCAATTGGGCACGGAAAGCGGCGACATGGTCCGCTGGGTTAGTGGAGCCGTCGTATGAGTCCAAAGAAGGGAGCTGGAAGTTTGGGGGAACCGCGTGATCTTGTATCTCTGGTGCGAACGGAGATCCTCGGTATGTGTCCATCCCGAGCTCTCCCTTTGAGTTGCGAAACTCCTTCTCTAGTTCGTCGAGCCGCTGACTAAGAAAGCATAGCTGGGCTCGCAGGGAGTCCGTTGACTCCGGAGATAATACTTCGGGCTCCGGGGGGCCGCTCGGGTCTGCCATCACTGGATCCCCGAGTGGGGTCGGTCGGACCCGAGGTGAAGCGGGAGGCTCCGGAAGCGTCATGTGGGCCCAGGCGGGCGGCTCTTGTTGCCGTAGCGGTTGAGTCATAAGCAGGGGTGTCGGTTGGGAGACGAGCGGGATGATGGTTTGCACCATATCCGTCAGAGCTCGGACTTGACGAGCGAGGTCGTGAAAGGCCTCGGATGACACCGGCGAGGGGACGCTCGGAGCGCCCTCGGGCGGAAGCAGATCCGGGTTGTCGAATGAATGCCAGTAGCATTCCGAGGTTGCGGGGAGGTCGTCAGCCCGCGGCCCGTCACGCACGGTTTGCGCCCCTGCTAAGAACGATCCCTCGGCAGAGAGTTCGTCGGGATCGGTTTGAGGATCCCTCGACATTCGGGCGGGCCCTCCTTCTAGCGCCAATCTGTTGTGGGAAACAACTTTTTAAGCCGTGGCCTCGGGGCCGACGCGGCTCGGTTCGGGGGTCCCGATGTCGGGGATCTCGGGCGGCGTCCCTCGGGGTCTCCCAGCGGCCGAGCGCGGTGGTTCGGGTCGGGAGGTCGGGTCGGGAGGAAGCTCCGCGGCAGCGCCGGGAAGAGGCGACACCGTCTCGCACCTGCACACAGGTCGGGCCGGGAGCTCGGCCCGACCCCTCCGACGATCAAGTTAGAGATGTGGAGAGGGTTTTGGAGGAAGAGATGCCTCCATACAAGTGTTGTGTGTGAGTTCGTCCTTCTCCCCGTTCGTTTAGAACTCTGGGGTATTTATAGATGAGTTTAATGTTACCTGATGTCTGCTGCCTGCAGGAGGCAGGCTGATAGCGTCTGACATGGGGTTGGCGTGGCGTGAAGAACCAAGCCTGAGTTAGGTGTTAATGCGCCTCGACCAGTGTTCCGGCTCGATTAACCGAGTGCAGTTGCACCGATCGAGGCATGAGGCGTTGACTAACGTCATGGTGTGTCACATCGCCATTTTTACCCTTATCAACCGCTACTAATCTAAACCGTATTTGGTCTTCGAAAAAACGTACATTTTGTACGTTCTAACTCATAAGCAGTTCCACCTCCTATTATGGTGGTGTCATTACCTGATCTGACTTTGGGTCACTGAATGGGCCTCTCATTGGGCTCAAATCAGCCTTGACTTAGAACTAATGGATCCCTAATTGAGTTGAGATAGTTAGACCTAAAATCAACTCAATTACAACCTAAACTACCTCAATCAAGACATGACCAAATTATAAGACAAAAATACTCTATTGTTCAGCATGTCATTGGTCCATCTAGTACTTCATCCAAACCTTCGGTATATTATCTTCTCCTTTAGTGTGTTGCCCGATTGACATGTTAACCTCTCGTAACATTCGATCTTATTGGCGCAGTGTTCAATCCTTCTAGCTTGATGTTTGAATACATGATACAAAATCCTTCCAGGATGTCAATTAGCCCTCCGATCTGATGTCCAATCTTTTGACATGAAGCTCTCCAGCCCATCGTATGATTCTCCGACTTCAGTCAATTTATCTTTCCATAATCGAAGTTAATCTTACGTCACTTAAACGTTGATTAGTTTATAATTTTATCAATTGATTTTACCATCAAAATTTAAGATTGAACGAATACTTATTTGATGCTACATCTATTTGAATATATAATCATATACACTTAAACCATTTTATAATTAGAGTAATATAAATATTAGTGTTGAAATTAGTCGTTGATTCATGTCTAAGGTGATGCGATATAAGTAGTAGCCTATCAATATGATTTACCATATTATGGAGTATGGGGCGTAGATCGTGTCTAAGGCATCACACATTTTGCTCCTTTAGGGCACGAGCAATGTTGTGTGCTTATGTCTAGTTACAGAGCATGGTAAGTAAGAGATTATATCATATACTCGAGATGTCATGATCGCAATAAATATGTATCATACTTGTTTTATTTAATGATATGATGAACTAAGAAGTCACATATTTTGAGCTAATGATATAGTTAATCATTTTCGTGACATGTAAAGCCCAATCAATCAAAAGGATCATATAAGCATGAGTCAAAGCATAAAATATTCTTTATTACTAAGGTATTCTCTAGTCTTACTATAACATTTGACATAAACATTCACCTCTTAGAAGATCTGGTTGGTAGAACGCAATGCCTCGTAGGAAGTGGTCTCAGCCACACACACACACATACATATATATATATATATATATATATATATATATATATATATATATATATATATATACTATCATAGAAATATAAATTTAATTAGATTGGGTAAATATGTAGTAAAAAATTAATTTCATACTATCATGATTTTATATTAACAATAGTCATATATATTATTAAATATTTAAAAAAAAATACGAGGCATATATATATATATATATATATTATAAATATGTAGTAAAAAATTAATTTAATACTATCATCGTTTAACAATATAATGATCCCAAAAAATATATCCATAAATATCGTCTCATTCCAATCATAAACCCACTAAATTCATAGTCCATAACCCGAACTTGAATCTACCTATTTGTCCACCAATTTTGAATTCGAATCAGACTCAAATGTCTATTTTTGTTCCTCAATTAAAGACTATCAAAACATAGTTTGTGTATGTATGATAGACCTGAATAAAAAAAAAGAAAAAAAATAAGTAAAATAGGAAATCCGATCCTCTACCGTCCGTATGCTTCTTCCAACTCCTTTAGAAGCCCAAAGCCTCATGGAAGTGTTTGGGCGACGAGTCTTAAGCAATCCTATAGATCGCCATTAATTCAAAGACAGGAGATAAAAGTGAGGGGCCATGAAGAACTAAGTTTTCTAATCCATACGCGTCTCTCTCGCAAACCTCATCTTAGCTATTAGGAAGTTTGAGCATTCATAGCAATATGGCTTGTAATCATTTACTTTACTTTTGCATTATTTGGATATAATAAATCTCAACAAAATTAGTTTCCATATTGTAATACTGCTCTTATAGGGGACAACCAAATGTGACCCAAACCCGACCCGACCCAAATCCGCCCGAATTGGATCAAAATCCGGATCCGACCCGTGCCCGTTTCTTTACTAACTCTTCTTCCTCCCGTCACGTCGGTTCGATCTTAGTTCTCGAGCTTTCCCGAATCGTCTCGGTCCGGTACCGACGTTAGGGTTTGGAGATCGATTCGACGCCCATGGATCCGCCAGGGAAGCGGAGACTCACAGAGGAAGACGACGACTTGGAGGCGGAGGCGATCAAGAGGCAGCGGATATCTGATGGGGAAGAGGGCGGAGGCGAGGAAGGGACCGACGCTGCTGCTCTCCCCGGCCTCGCTGTCTACAAGGACGACGATGACGAGGAGGAGGAAGGGGCAGGCCGTAGAGAGCAGTGGATGGGACAAGAGAACGGTCGTGGGGAAACTATTGAAAATGTCGGTGGTCAAGTTAGAGTGAGGGCTGGGGATGAGGAAGTGATGGAGGCGTTGCATCAGAAGGATGCTTCTCGCCCTCCAGCTCCGGTGAGGCAGCAGCGACAGGTGGAGCGCCGGAGGGACTGCCCATATCTTGATACCGTGAACCGTCAGGTTATCTCTCCTCCTCATCAATTCGCACATGAGAAAAATCTTCAGTTAGATGGAGGAAATGGATTCTCGAGTCTTGTTTATAGGGATAAGGAAATATCGATACTTACACTCGAAATTATGAAACTTTACTTGAGAGTGACCGAAATGAAGGCCAAGACGAAGTCTCATCGTGTTTGAAAAGCAGCTTGGTTTTGCGATAGGGCGTTATTAAGTTTCATTTGGATATATGTTGCTGTCCTAGACTTTAGTTTCTCATTTTCGGGTTTCAGATGGTTTTGATTCTGAAGTTCAACTGAAACAAAGTGGAACCTGTCTACTAGGGCTTCGAACAAGATGCTTTTTGTTTGTCACCTTTCTTTTTCTTAAGCTTTTGATAAGCAATTTTGAGAACTTGTTACGATCTAACCACTCCCTGAAATCTTACTCCGAAGATCTGATATATTTGGGTACACAATGAACCAAAACGTGCTACATATCTGAAAGCAAACTTATTTATTTGCTTCGTTTCTATAGCTTGTTAGAAGTGGCATACGAGCTAAATATTTTATGCAAACTTCACATAACTAACTCGTCTGAAAGTTCTCGATGATTATTCTGAGTAGTGTATGCTGACTTTTATGGCATACAAATTAGGGAGTGGGAGATTTTGATCCATGTGAAAGTTTTTTGCGGAGTGCATCTTTAACTGACATAAGGTTCGATATGATAGTAAATGGTAATTGGGTGATGCAACATGCTTGTTATCGTAGTTGTTTGTAATGATAATTCTGTATATAATGCTAATTCAGACCTAAAATTACCAGAACTATATGTGACTAGATTATGAGAATGTAAATGACTAAAAATGAGTATTTGGGCTTATATTATGGATCATTTGTTTTTTCTAATTTTTATACATTTTAGATCACAAATCATTAATATGGATTAAGAATTACTAAAGCCATCAGTCGATCCCAATGACATGTTTATATTTTGGATGTTATTCATCTCTTTTGATTATAACTTCAGGAGAGAAGAAAAAGGAAAAGAAGGGGACAGAAGAGAAGGGAAAAGATGTTAAGGCAATGACAGAATACAAGGAGAGAATATTAGACCAATTTCTTGTCCTGTGTTTGAAACAATAGGAAAGAAGAGAAAGGATCAGTTGGAATTCTCTCTCTTTCTCTCCAAATCTCTCCACTTGAGAATACAAAATAAAATGGGTCTAGAAAGTAGTTAGTAATGATTTAAAAAGCGCTAGGTACTAAGGTCGCAAAATGCCCAAGGCGCTTTGAAATATTAAAATAAAAAAATAATATAAATGATAAATATGATTATATAAATAAAAATATGATATTAAACTACTGTTAACAGTAGTTAGAGGGGGAGAAAAGAACTATTAAGAGGAGGGGTGAAAAAGTCACCAATAGTGGAACTTTCGGAGGACGACAGTGGCGGTGGTGGAGGAAGCTGTGGACGGCAGCAGTGGCAACCGCGGAAGCTGCAGACGACAGCAGCAACAGCAAAAGTTGCGGTGGTGGAGGAAGTTGCGGTCCTCTCCCTCGACAGTGGAAGGAGTTGCACATGGAAGCAACGACGGCAGAAGGAAGCTGTGGACAAAGGCTAGGCCGTCGGACCTGTCCATTGACGATAGAGGAAGCCTCGGTCCTCTGTGTCTGCGGCGGAGGCTGCAGAAAGCGTTGGCGACGGAGGCAGAAGTTGCACTAGGGCTGATGGCTCGAGGTCGCGTGGGGGAGCGGGGGGTGGCTTTTGTGGGTAAGAAAGTGGCTAGTTGGTTCAATTGCTAGTTGGTTCAATTGAACCAACTAGCCATTGTTGAACCGAACCAGACTTAAAAGCCTGGTTTGGTTGCTTCATTTGAACTTGGCGCTTGCCCGCGGTGACAAAGAAATTGAAGTTTTGATGTTCTGGAGTGCTTCATATGGTTTGTCATGTCCAATTACATTGATAAGTGTTCTTTGTTTGTTGACATTTGACTTGGATAAATATACTCCACATTACAAATTTCACATTTTTATTTGTGATGTGAATTGTGATTTAATAATCATATTTTGGTCATCTAGTAGCATGTAGGTTGCTTTGTATCTGATCATTGTAATTTTTGTTATATACGTAATGCAGGTCTTGGATTTTGATTTTGAGAAGTTCTGTTCCATCTCTCTCTCAAACTTAAATGTTTATGCGTGTTTGGTTTGTGGAAAGTACTACCAAGGAAGAGGTCTGAATTCTCATGCACATACACATAGCCTTGAAGCAGGTCACCATGTATATATTAATCTTCAAACGGAGAAAGTTTATTGCCTTCCTGATGGATATGAGATAGATGATCCATCATTAGATGATATTCGGCATGTTCTAAATCCTAGGTATGTGTACTGTTACATACAACTCTTGCTTCTTTGCTTCTAGATGTTATAGTATGGATTCAGCAGGGATTTATGCTTTGATCCAGTAGAATTTTGAAACCTGCCCCCTCTTGTTTTAAGAAACTTGAATATTTTGATACCCTTTTCTAGGATCCAAAGAGCTGTCAGCAATGGTTATAACATTTTCCCTGTATTGGTATTGACTCTGACTTGATTCATGTTACAGTCAGCTAAATTGCTGTTTAATTGGATTCCAAGACCTACTCATATAAAGACATTAGTGTAACAGTTCGCTCAGCTACCTTTTGATTGAACCTATATACCAACTCAAAAATGAAAACATATTGTATCTGGCTCTTGCTACTAGTACACCACCCCCCAATTTTTCCAGAGAAAGTGGATCAATGAGGAGCAATATTGCCATAACAGAAGCCTTAGATGATCTCATGGATGATTTTGGGATTAATTTGAGTTTTCTTATTGTGCCAATTTTTGTCTTTTTTCTATATCAGATGTTATGGAAATTTTCTTGTACTTAGGCCAACTTTGTACGGTTTTTTCATTCAGGTTTTCAAGAGAACAAGTTCTGCACCTTGATGAAAACAGGCAATGGTCGAGAGCACTGGATGGGTCCAACTATCTACCTGGAATGGTAAGTTCCACCTGCATACATACGGCATTTTTAGACCATGCTGTATCATTAATATGGTTAGGTTTTGGAAAGAGACGACAGCTTGTAGTTCTGTTTGTAATTGAATTGAATGAATGCAGTTGAAAAGAGGGTTTGTTGGTATGCATTTTTCTAGTATGTATGTCTGCATAAGGGATGCAAAGTTGCTCGGGTTCTAGAATCTTTAATGATCATCACTATGTATTCATTGTTAACACTTTGTTTAGATGGAATCCTTTGGTAGCTCTACAAGACAATCTGCTTAGTTATCTAATTGTTTGCTGCATATAGTACAAAATGCAACAAAAGCCGTATGTTCCTTGTTTAAGGCTTATATCCCTGAAAGCAAGTGCCATGATATAAGTTCTTATGCTGTTACAACTATATTTTGCTATTGGCACTTTCTTCAGAATTAGTACATCAGCTATGATCATCAATTTCATGTATTGATCAGTTTTTTCCTTGTTTTTAGGTGGGTCTCAACAATATTAAGGAGACTGATTTTGTGAATGTCACAATTCAGTCTTTAATGAGAGTGACTCCTCTGAGGAACTTTTTCCTGATCCCTGAAAATTATCAGCACAGTAAATCTCCACTTGTTCATCGGTTTGGAGAACTTACACGAAAAATTTGGCATGCAAGGAACTTTAAGGGACAGGTTGATTCATCTTTTTCTGTATGTTGCTATTTTCATTGTTGGCAATGCTCCTCATTGATTATTCCATTTCAGGTCAGCCCCCATGAGTTTCTACAGGCTGTTATGAAAGCTAGTAACAAGCGGTTCCAAATTGGTGTTCAGTCAGATCCTGTTGAATTTATATCCTGGCTGTTAAACACATTGCATGCACAACTTAGACATTCAAAGAAAAAGGATCGAAGCATAATTTATGACTGCTTTCAGGTTTTTCCTAACATAAATCATTTGTTTGTGTTTTTCCTTTGCTATCTGTAATGCTGATTATTCTGGAATGCAGGGTGAATTGGAGGTTGTGAAAGAGATCCAGAAGAAACATCTTATTGAGAAGAATGATAATGATGATGAGGAGAACAAGGTAATTGTTGCAGAGGGCGGGTCATCAAATGACAGTGTGGTGAGGGAAACATCTAAAGTGCCATTTCTAATGCTTGGTCTTGACTTGCCACCACCTCCCCTTTTTAAGGATGCAATGGAGAAAAACATTATACCTCAGGTATTTATTTAAATGCCTCTGCTTGTATTTGTCTTGAGTCTTATATAAAGACATTAACGGTCTAGATTGCCACTTACTGCTAATCGAATGCAATTCTTCTGAACCTTACAGAATCTCATTCATTCTTTTGAATGTTGAAGTGATATTTTGGATTCTTTTATAGTATCCTGTTCTTTTCTTTTGAGCGAAAAAGGAAATACTTTTAGAGGGTTATCATAGGAATATCTTCTAAAAGATATGCTGTCCTGATTGACTCTAATATTAGTTGAATCTTCTCAGAGTGCTATATGTTCTTTCGACTATACCAATGTCCAGCAAAACTGTTTATATATTAGAAAAGCTAAGGGGTTTGACTGCCACATTAGTTATGTCTGAGAAGGTCCAATATAGAGATGAGCAAATCATATCACATAATCATTAGGTTTGCAGCACCCATAACATGCAGAAATTCAATGGGAAGATGTTAGTATGATATTCTAATGCTAGTGCATAATAGGTTTTGCAGTTCTGTTGCTAGTAATTTCTGAACAAAGCACAATTATTTCCCTCTTTTGTGTAACACAGGTGGCACTTTTATTCTGATAGTTCTTGGCCATAAGTTTTGAAATTGTTGATTTAGTTTATTGAGTAATTCATTTTGAATTTGCTTCTGAAATCTTCTGAAATGTAATTGTTAGTGGAATTAACTGATGGCATGTCAAATTTGGTGATGAGTTTACTTAGGTACAAGCAGAAGATTGTTTGTTTAATTGTGATGGTTCGAGTAGATGTTATCGGAGTTCCTTTTCTTTTGGATTGTCTTGGATAGGCTATTCTCTTTATTGTGGTTCAGTTTCTAGGGGCCTAATTGGAGTAAATTATAATAAGCTAATAGCTGTTATTCCTATAGGGTATTTGGTAGAGTGGGTCTTTTTGGTCTCAGAAAAAAAGCCATTTATTTTGTGGACGAAAGCAAGGAAATTTGAATTGTTTCATGATTATCCTGGCTCGAATGTCTGTTCTGTTCATAAAGCTTAGTTTTTCCTTTCCGGATCAGCAAGTTTAGACCGTATACATTTTGTTAGTTTCCTAGTTAGTTTCCTGTTACAGGATGAATGGAGGAAACCTATTCTGCTATTGCTTTGTGTAGGTTCCCCTCTTCAACATATTGAAGAAGTTTGATGGTGAGACTGTAACAGAGGTTGTGCGGCCTTGCATAGCAAGGATGAGATATCGTGTCACCAGACTGCCAAAGTATCTTATTCTTCACATGCGTCGATTTACAAAAAACAACTTCTTCATAGAAAAGAACCCTACTCTTGGTATACTATGTCTCTTTTTGTATATGAGATGTTCTATGTTTTTAGTCATTATTTGTTTGTTGATACTCTCCTCTTTCAGTGAACTTTCCTGTGAAGAATCTTGAATTGAAGGATTATATTCCATTACCACCACCAAAGGTCAAGAAGAAGTTAAGGTCAAAATACGATCTTATTGCAAATATAGTTCATGATGGCAAGCCAGGAGAAGGATGTTACAGAGTTTTTGTGCAGCGTAAATCGGAAGAACTCTGGTACGTTTGTCATTGAAGTTTAAGTGTTTCAGTGTTGTCTGTATGCATGCTGACCACTGTGTTCCTTTTGGTATTGTTGCCTGTGTGCACGCCAACCATTGTGTTCCTTCAGGTTTGAGATGCAAGACCTCCATGTCAACGAAACTCTTCCTCAAATGGTTGCTCTATCCGAGGCTTACATGCAAATATATGAGCAGCAAGAGTGACTACAGAGTCAATTTTTTGTTTGGTCTTGAGATAGGCTGGAAAGTTAGCACGAGAAGCTCCTAAACTCTCGCATTATGAATGACATGATCAACTGGCCTATCTGTTTATTCAGCAGAAGCTTTGTACCCATTTGTGGCTGGCACTCGGGCCAAGAAGAATGTGCTGATCATGTACCAGTGGACCTTTTTGCCTGGTTCAACTCATGCTTCTGGCGGTTGAGAGCAAACTGCTGCATGGTGATAGCTGTTCTTAAGCGGATGATCGATATTTCAGAACTTTTTTGTGTTTATTGTCCGCCAAAATGGTAAATGAAAACTATATTTCGATGATGCAGGCAAAATTGTTTCAAAAGAGTAATCAGTAGCCTCATTAGAATGGAAGCAAAAAGAATTCATAGTCTGTAAAAGTGGTGATTGAGAGAGCCTTGCTAAAGCCCAGACGTTGTATGTTTCAACTGATTTCTGTCGTCAATTTCTTCTATGATAATGGAAAATATTTCCAACTTCCTCCAGAAGTACTCTTATTTTTGGTCGGTGGATTGGACATGTAGTTGGAGTTGCAATCAAGCAAACAAGCAATAGTGTAATAAGGGGCATAAGAATTCATGACCTGATTCAGTCTACAGCATATTACACGTATTTGGTTGGATGTTTCCAAATAAAATGACATATACCAACGCGTCCTCTACCCAAAAAAACTCAATTCAGATACAAAGGTGTCTTAAGATAACAACCTGCATAGGCAGTGCAAGTCACATTATTGAGCAGCAAAACAAAGAATCGTCCATCACAAAATAGTGAGAAATTTAGAGAGGCTTCTCTGCAGACCCGGGGATTGGAACTTAGCTCTACTCTTTTTGGGAGGTCCCATTTCAATGCTTTGTAAACCTCTGTAAAACATCGAAATAGTCGGGGAATGTCTTCCTAGTGCAACCTGGGTCTCTGATTGTGACAGGAACATCGGCACAAGCAGCTATCGAGAATGCCATTGCCATCCTGTGATCATCGTACGTGTCAATCGCTGTTATATTCAACTTTTCTGGGGGAGTAATGATACAAAAGTCGGGGCCTTCCTCCACCGTTGCTCCGAGCTAGTTCATCACATACAGAGCAAGAAGAATTGTCAGGAAATGAAACAAGATGACTGAGTTGCACAAAAGATCAAACTTTACCAACCTTTCTAAGTTCTGTACAAATGGCTACCATCCTTTCAGTCTCCTTAACTCTCCATGAAGCCACTGAAACCAGAAAATAAGGGTGAATTGTTTTCAGGTCAAACAAGTAATGCAGTATATCTGCCAGACACCACCGCATAGACTACTACATTTAGTTCTTCATGTCGAAAGAGAATATACAGCAAAAACTGAAACTAACCATCTCTTATGGCTGTAGGGCCATCAGCAAATAGTGCAACAACAGCAAGGGTCATGGCAACATCAGGCATCTTATTCATATTGACATCAATTCCACGCAAATGTCCCTTCTTGGAAGGATCCCGTGTTGGACCAGTAACAGTCACACTATTTTCAGTCCATGAAACTTTTGCTCCCATTTTCTCAAGAACTTCAGCAAATTTCACATCTCCCTGCATTTAGGGTAAAAGAAAAAGCTGGGCTAATAAATAAATAAATAAAACAAAAGCTACGTGCTTCAAGATCATGAAATTTTGCGGAGCAAGAATCACCTGTAGACTGCTTGTACCACAACCTTCCACAGTGACAGTGCCACCAGTGACTGCAGCGCCTGCTAAGAAATAACTAGCACTTGATGCGTCACCTTCGACATATACATTTCCAGGAGACCTATGGAACAGAAGTAATACCAAATAATGTAGTCTTTATAAATTTAGCAAGTAGTATTACCATCATCAATATTGCAATCGAAAACTTACTTGTATTTTTGAGCACCGTTGATATAGAATCTATCCCAATTATCAGAATGCTCAACCTTAACTCCAAAACGTTCCATCAATTTCAAAGTCATTTCTACATACGGAATGGAGATAAGCTTATCAATGATCTCAATCTCCACATCCCCAAGAGCCAAGGGAGCTGCCATGAGCAAAGCAGTCAAGTACTGGCTGCTAATGGATCCAGAAAGTTTCACCTGAACAAAGTGATGCATAAACAAAAGGAAAAGAAAAGTCAATATCAGCAAAGTAAATATGTGAATCCAAAGTGTATAAACATAATCCAGAAACATATAGGCTAAGTTGTGTGTCCCAAAGCAAAAGAAAAAGATCCAAAGCAAAGTAATTAACCTTGTTAACTAGCAGACGTAACCATAATAAAGCACAATCATAATAAAGTTGGCCTGTATAGATCCTCATTGGCTGTGTTATCATAGTGAACATTCCTCTTATAACACCTATGTTTTTCCCTGTTGCACATGTTCAGAATTTGCTTAATTTTACAGATTGCTTGGATAAAGAATAAGCTCTTACCTCCAATCTTCTCTCTGCTACTATTTTCATGAGCAAGCACAAGTTCTTAGTGTAGAACTAGTAAGTCAAAAGCAAATAATTCTTCTCCATTTCAGGTGGATTAACCAGATTTTGTATTAAAAAAAAAGATATACAATGACTGATACACCACAATTTCTTGAGTGTGCTATTAGCACCAAGTACTAGAAGTATGTTTACTCCATTTAGCAAAAAATAAAAGAGTATTAGCAAGATGTAACATACTTTTGTCGTTTTCTTACAAAGCAAAATTAACTACGCGCTGGCTCCTGAACAAACAATTATTCTACTCGGCCAAAGGTTACAATGCTTGTATTTGAGGAAGAAGACAAAAGAAAAGGTGATACATATTAGAATCCCAAACTAGTAACAGGATAAAAGGTAGTAAAGAGAGACTAACCTTCCCCCCTGGAAGACCACCCATTGCATTTACACGAACAGGAGGGCAATTGGTGCCCATGAAACAATCAACATCTGCACCAAGCTGTTTCAGACCGGCAACCAAATCTCCTATAGGTCTTTCCCTCATTCTTGGGACCCCGTCAAGTACGTAGCTGAAACATCAAACGAAAAAAGTTCAAAATACAGTATAATTAAATGTACCGAGATGAAGACACCTAATTCAGACAATAAATAATAGTAGACCTTGCATTTCCACCAGCGGCTGTGACAGCTGCTGCCAGTGGCCGCATTGCAGTCCCTGCATTTCCCAAGAAGAGCTCAACTTCTTGTTTAGAATCTTTGCCCACCGGGAATTGGCCACCACATCCTACAACTGTTGCTCTCTTAGTTGCAACATCATCTTCCACCGAAAGGCCAAGGGTTCTCAAAGCAGCAAGCATATAGCGAACATCATCACTGTTCAACAAGTTGTCCACCACGGTGGTACCCTGAAAAAGGTTTATGGTGGATCATAAAATAAGGAAAAGGAAAGAAGAGGGAGATTCGATGGATTTAACCTCGATATCCACCAAATAAAATTTGAACTCTTTCATATCCATTTAGATCTATATATGCATGGTATTTTTTGTTCATCGTGGAAATTAAGCTAATTATCTGGATCCATCAGAGAATCAAGTAATCATTCCAACCGCGAAAGCTTTCATCAAAGAGAGCACTCAAAAATCATTTTTCCCCGCAAATTCACCAAAGAGGCACATCCCACCACGCCAAACCCGCAAAAGTTTCAATCTTTCGACGAAGCACCTCACCTCGGAAAGGGCAGCAAGGAGGAGGATCCGATTCGACAAGGACTTGGATCCGGGGAGCTTAACCGTACCGGAGATCTCCTTAATGGGCTGCAACACGATCTCCGGCGCCGCCGATGGTTTCTCGGCAGCCACGGCGACAGAGGCCGAGACCCTAAGAGGCGATGCGCGCCTCCCGCAGCCTCGCGCTCTCAAGCCACCGAAAGGCCCGGGCCTGGCCACTGATCCAAGAGGAAGGGAGTAAGGAACAGGCGTCGGCCTCCGAGCTCCGCCGATATGAGCAGGCGTCAGCGCAGGATTCGCCTCCAATCCCTTTGACATGATCGCCTGCGCCATCTCTCTTCTCTCTCTCTCTCTCTCTCTCTGCGCTCCGGTTGCTCTGGAAGAACGAGGGGAATTGGGATGGGATTTAAAGTAGCAAAACCAGCAACCCTTCAACGAGGCTGCGTCACGTAGCAATGAAAGTTACGACTTAAGGTACGAAGGACGCCGTGGGTGCACGTCAGAGTATTAGCCTCTGGATGCGAGCCACGTCAAGGTGCGTATCTTAAGTCGGGTTCTCATGCAACACCCAACTCCCACCAACCCCGCCCCCCTCTCCGATACTACGAGAGCACCGCCACCAACCCCTTCAGAAGCGGTGCGCTGCTCCGCCCGAATTCATCTGACCCGACCCCAGCTGGCGTGGCAGGAGACTATTCGATATTCTCTGTGGGGTCCGCGTGGGATGTGGTTGGTTGGTGAATCGAGTGGGGACGAGCGACCGGCGATCGCGAGGAAGGCGCAGCAAGTCTGCATGCTGCCGACTCACCTAACCCAACTCAGTTTGGTGGTGGGAAGGAACCTTGAATTCTCTTACATTTTTCATATATATATATATATATATATATATATATATATATATATCTCATCTCTTACAAATTGGATGAGGCTTGGAATTGCCATTTGCACTTCAAAACTCATCACTTTATAAATATATCATCACAAGAAATTTCCATGATCATGGCTAGGTTGTGAATTAACAGTCTCTAATTGATCCACCAACATCAGTGCCAGATGGCTTGAATCTACTGATATCACATCCTTTGCCAATAATTTCTCATGGGCAGAGAATGGGGCGGGTTGGCTGTGGCCAGCATGCATGCATGCATGCACATGTTAAACATGGCCGCTATATGACAAATTAGCCAGTTGAAGTATGACCACACGAATCATATGGCACGTCATCACACGTGAGGATGGATTGAGAATTACCCATCGGTGCATAAAATGGTGTCACACATGAGATTATGGATTAGTCATTGCCCCATGGTGGTCACTTGACTTCATTTGCTTTGCTTGGATAAGTAGTACAAGAGGATTCCCCAGCTATATAGGACAGCCAGTCTTAAAAACTAAGTACTTGATCAAGGAACAATATCCAAAGTTGAAATGGTTCAATTTTGATCGCTTGTTAGATTAGTAGAAGATGCAAATAGGACAGCCAGTCTTAAAAACTAAGTAGCCCCAACATTATTGATGAGCAATAGAACAACAATGCCAAGTGTGATTATGAGTACCATTTCAGGAATATTTTTTTTGCACATCCAGTTCCAGTATGTACTGTTGCAAGCATCTCTAACAATGCAGCATCTGAACAAACATCAGGAACGAAGCAAAGTGTAGCAGTTTGGAAGCAACAAACATCTCAATCTAACCAGATGCCCCTGCAGATTCAGTGGCTTCAGCTTCCTTCTGAGTTTCCAGGGCCGTGACACGCCTGTTTAGAGCTTCATAACGTTCATCAAGAGTTCCATAGATTCCATTCACCTGGAAAAAGCAAGCATCCACACTCAGTGCTAAAATAAATAATTTATTAGGCCATCTAAAGAACAAGGCAAAATTGAGAATGCACTGAACCAAAAGCTTCCAAACATTGATGCCACATTAGCATTTTCATACTATAGCAATTGAAACTAATTTGATACCCAAAAGAGAATAGCAGAATCTGTATGAGAGACCCGGTAAGACATTTAGAATTTCTATCAAATCATATAACAATATTCATGGAAAGAATGAACTGTATAGTAGATTATTTGACATTATTGAATATTCATATACAAAACACCAGCAGCTGTAGAAACCACCATTAGAATTCCTGTACAGGTTTAGAAAACTCGAGATAATCCCAAACATCTATAAATAAGGATCAACACCAGTAACTGAAAACGTCTCTTAAGGTAATCCATTCTCATCAATCATCAACCAGCCTATGCTTAAATGAGAAAGGTACAAAAAGAACAAGGTTTCATCCTTCTATCTTGAGAGAAGGGCTTCAACTTGCACTTACATCGTTCTCAGAGCCTAAAAGATTTAATTGAGTTATACTTGCCTCATCCAACTTAGGGATCTCTCCAAAATATTATGAGAAACTCGAGCCTTATTTGCTGCTTCATCTGTTCTCCACCTCCTCCCTCACACTATTTCATTCAAGTGAGTTTCCTAAGCTTGATTTTCATCCAACATCCTTTTTGGTGAGCCATTAATAAATGAATCCTCCTAAAAGACAAAAATAATAGACTACCTCGAGCAGGTGGAGGAACCTACAAGCGGATGCAGACCATTTTGCTAAACCATTACATATATTGTCTTCTTCTTGATCTTTGTGTTTGTTCTTTTACCTGTGCTCTTATTGGGCTTTTGGAAATTTTGTTATCCACACATTATTTTCAGTAAGCTTAGTGCCTAAATGATTCAACAAGAACTTTAGATTTTCAAAACAAGATTTAACATCATATTACCTTAAAAACTCTTGTTGCTGTCTTGGATGCCTTGGTGAAAGTACAGGTATAAGGATGCATAATAACAAATGGAGACTACAGCGCTAAGTAGAAGGCAAAATATCAATATCGTACACATCATATCAGATTTTTCTATCAACCCGATTTTATGATTCTGCTTATGTTATTTTTCATGCTCTAGGAGATATAGCACATAAAGACCTAGTGAAGATAAGTATATGGTGCTGGAACACTGCATGTGTTGAACAAGATAGCATCAGATTCTGATGAATGAAGTGCTTGCTTAAGTGTTTTGTTAAATTCAATGCATCAAGGCTCTTTTGCTGCAGTCACTGCATTCATTGACTTAGCAACAATGGATGTTATATAATGGACAACTTTTGGATCTGAAAATCTGAAACTCACAGAAGATGCACAAACCATTTTGGATCATCCAGCCACTACATCATCTTCTAAAGGAATTGGACCGCTGACTCTCATATCCACCAGACTAACATAAACAGATTAGCTTTTCAATTTATTTTTCAGATGCATTTGTGTGATGCAACTTTTTAATGTCAAAAATATAGGTTGAGCTCATCATGAGCTTATAAGCCGTGCTCATCCAATCAAATATTTGTCTGTTGTCAAGGTCTGAAAAGAAAATCCACAAAGAAGGACCATTTAGGGAATAAAACAAGGCCACACAGGACAGTGCTATGGATATTTCTCATACGAGACCAAAGAAAATGTAATGTTGGTCATTTGATAATGATGGCTTTGATAATGCAGTCATCAAGATGTAAGCAACAACACAAATGTCCATATGATTCATGATTTGCTTCCCAAAGTACCACTAATCCATCTAAAGCAATGCCTCCTGTTAGATTTCAACTTCATTCAACTTGAAGCACCATCATCTTTTAAAGATGGAAAAGAAGACAGGTGTGGCTTCATCTTCTAAAACATTTTGCTGCAGTAATTCTCCTAAGATCTTTTTGAGGAGTCATTATTTCTATGGAGCATTTGCAACTATACATAAATTTGTTTTTTATGTCATGAGAACTGAGATTTCGATAATTCTGACAGCATTGAAGTAGTTTGATAGAATCAGGTAACTACATAACTCTGAATAAACAAATTTATTACATTCCCTCAAACAAACCTTTTCATTTAGTTCCTTTTTCAAAGGGACTATCTGCTAGAGTCTACAATGAGATAATAACAGGCATTCTTGCAGCACAATAAATGACAGAAAACAAACAATGAGAAAAATAACGAGTAGATCAGCCTTCTTAAATTTGATAAATGCAACAGAATGATATGCCTTCCCAAGCTTATTTTGAAATGCTTCTTACGGAATGTATCAATATACTTAAGATTTATAAGTCTTATCAACACAAAATACCAATATTGCATTTTATTAACCATTTTTTTTTATATGAAACAACAAACTACTGAAAAACTGTCTCAGAGAAAATTAGCCCTCCTATTAACATACACAAAACAGAGAGTTCCTAACCATGAGCAGAATGTAACGATAAACTAACACCAAACTTCCAAGCAAAAAGAGGAAAAACATGTCCCTTTGACTTGAACATTTCTCAAAAAAAAAAAAAAAAAAAAAGTAAAACTAACATGTAGCTGCATTGTTGAAGTTGACATGAGATTTCCCTATTTATAGAAACTCACATATTATATATAAGTAATTATACAGATAAGTACTACTAGACTAGAATCACCCTTGATTATCACTCTGGATAGAACTTCATTTTACAGTAGTTCAGAGCAACAAAAATTTCCAATAAAAGAACAAGGATGATACTGGAAATTTCATATTCAAAACAAGGGAACTCAAAAGGACTTTTGAAATAAGAATGGGAATAAATACTTCAGCCAATCTACTTACTCCAGCTCAACCAAAAAGATCTTGCATCAAAATAGAAATGTTCAAATTATAGAAGATTATTATAGTAAAGTTTTAACATAGGGCAAAAAGATCCTAGGAAACAAATTCCATTATGCAAGTCATGTCAAAAAGACATAACACACTCCCCCGCCCACCGCCCCATCAAGAAAAAAGAATTCTCTCTGAATTAAAATGTGAACAAGGTTCATCAATCAGCACCCAGTTTTTACATGTTCTAGAACTGATTTCCCAATCCTTTTCTCCTATTAATCATAACATGAATAACATAAATGTGGATGCGACATCTTTGCCAATGTGATTCTAACAGTCCTACAAGCAATGTTTGACATCTCAAACATCTAGGTTAACCCTTTCAGCTATTACCTTACAGAAAACTATATAACCTAACGTACGGTGCAACAAAAGGAATCACCCTAGAAGGCACCCGATCGGTTCCCCCCTCACATTCAACTTCTCATTTCTTTCGAAATCGATCCTTTTCTCAGGCCAACCTTCCTTTGCGATTTGTCGATCAACGAGTAACGGGGTCGAAGAAAAGGTGCAGGATTCACAGATAATTAGTAGAAATGCAGAAAGACGGGATTTTTCTTCAAGAAATCCATCTACTCGCCACGTACAATCATCGAAAGCGAATATATGATTGCAAGCTAAAAGAAATAAACTAGAGGCGAGGACAAAGGGAGAGGACAACCTGTTGGGCGATGGCGTCATGGGAGAGCATGTAGTCCCTGTAGAGGAGATAGAAGCCGGCAATGGACGCTGTGGCGGCTCCGGCAAAGAAGGAAGCCAACCTCACCCGGAAGAGGAACCCCATCTCTCTCTCCCCCCTCCTATGATGCCTTTCTTCGATCCCCTTGCCTTCCCGGCTTTTATAGCCGCCCCAACAGCGACGGCCAGGTGTTTGCGTTTTGGTCGGGTAAAGATGGGGGGAGGGGGAATACAGACAAGTGTTCCAAGAATTTGGATCATTATTATTTTTGATCTAAGCTCAATATTTTTTTTATCCAAATAGAAAATAAACCATTAAATCAAAACACGATAAGAGAAGTTTTCCTTCTTTTTCACAAATATGTAGTGCTAGATTTCCTGACCTGGTTTGCAACCTTGTTGGTGGGAATTTTCTTTTCTTTTTTTTTTTTGTTGTTTTCCAAGAACGACTTTTGATCCTACGATTTGCTATGATGATCTGATAAAATTTATCTTAGAGATGATCTGACAATAATCTACTCAGAAAGGGGATTCTTATAGTTACGAGCCTCCACTATATTGACCTTCCACCTGGTAAGCTCCCTCCTTCGATGCCTATTCCAAACTTCCTGTACGGTAATGAATTCATTAGTTTTCGCTTGGTTTCCCTTACAAGAACATTCTACCTGCAAAATCACAACTGAAAAATATAATGCCTTGAGGTTTTCCCATCTAACCAAAATATGACAAATCTCATGCGATCCTTTGGGCTTCTAAGATTCCACGTATAACAAATATAAGCAATAGTGTTCTTAGGAGACACCAGATGTCTTTTGCTCAGGCTGATCAAGTTTACCTTCATTTACAGAATCCAAAGGCTATATTTGGCTTCATTCCTGACACCAGATCAATGAGAATATACTCGAACATAAACAAATACCTGTGACATCGAATATAAATGGCAACAAGGGATTCACGAAAGGCCCGTTTGAGCAACCATGGCTAGTGCTCATCTCATCATCATCTCTCTATATGGCCGAAGTTGTAGACATGACGTGTCTGATAAAAACTTGTCCCCTCGTACTTGAAAAGTCAACTTATTTTGACTTGAACAAGTCGAGACGAGTATCCCAAAGCATTCAAAGCTGATGCACCTCTGATAGTTTCCCAACCCCAATTTACCATCCAAATATCTGAGCCCGTCTCAAAGGAAATTGTAATCTGCATAGCAACGTTCTTCCTCTTTCTCCAACATGCATCGCCACAAAATCATCATGTGGAAGCAATGTAATTATCTATCTGGCATCTGGGTATTTGAACCAGGAACAAAGACTATCAAACTAATCATCAAATCAAGTCAAGTAGATGCATTAAAATTTGCACAGTTGCAAAGAATTCTTGTTCTTTTTTTTTCACTTTCAATTTGAAACATGAACTCAAGTACAAGTTGGCAGAGAAGAAAAAATTCACACAAAGGAAAAGCCCCTGGTTATAGTTCAACATAAAAACCTGGGAAAAGATGATCAGAGAGCTTTATCCTGAAATAAATTCCAAACTTTGTTTGGCTGCAATTTCCATCCAAGTAATTGGGTTGCAAGTTTCAACTGGTAACACCTGCCATTAAATAAACCAAACATGTTGGTATTAGTCATGAGTTGTACTTCAATTAGGTGATATTATCTTGGACCAAACATGTTGGAAAAGATGACAAGTTTGTACTTCAATTAGGTGATATTATCTTGGACCAATTGCCTGCCATATTAGATAGAAAATATGCAAATAAATTTCAAAGATATCCTGTTTGAGAAAAAGTGCAAAAAGACTTTTAAAGAAATCATGTTGAATACAATATGTTTCAGGGTCTAAACTTGTCAAAAGCCCTTATTAGAGTTTATTAACAATATGTTTCAAATGGTGGTGTTTGTTTCACTTTATCTACTATGTACCTTACCGGTTGAGTTAGGAGCATTTGGTTATATATTTCATCAAACTATATTTGACTAGTGTCGCTACTGAGATTTGGTACACCTAGAAGTTTTGAATTTGATGATGTGCATATTTTGCTATTGCAAGGTTTCGTTGAGCAGTTTTGGAGCAAAGATTTTAATTCAATTCATTGATGTTTAGTTTAAATGAATATGTGAGATTTTGATATAGGACACAAACATATTATTGACCAAGATGCAAATGATCTGCTATGGCAAGTGAGAAAGTCATGGTCCCAGCAATAGAATGTATCCTAATAATTCTTATGGCAAGTTAATTTAATATGGGAATATGATATCTAAGGTGAATGTAATAAATTTCCTACCTTTAACATGAATCAAAATAAATCTGTCTTAATCAATCACATATACCTTGAGAAATTACATTACATCATGCTATTCCTCAACCTATTTCATCTAAGGGTTCTGTTAAACCATACATTAATACACAAGATCAGTATGTTCTCAGCATAGTAGAATGGTATGTATTATCTACTTGAATCAAATTTATGCTATGCAAATACCGGTGTTTATGTATCTACTGTTAAGCCATATGCATCTGTAAGCCCTAACATTTAACAATATAATTTTCTATAATTTCTCAGATAGAATATATGTTAGCAAAATGAACCCCTCAATTCCATAAAAAACTATTAAATTCTTCTAACCTTTCTTCCCATTTTTCTATTGAGTACTATCTTTAACTAAGCCTGGTAGAAACATAGATATAGTTCTATGGAAAGAGAAAGCTTGGAACTGAAAGAAACCAAAATAAAACATAAGCATTAAATTCCAAGTTATCAAAGTGTACGAAAATATAAGAAAAAAAAACTAAAATAGGTCAGTAGTATCTTCATATAGTAGGAAAATGTCTTACTTCTATCGTGAACATTTCACAGGATGCACATTTGGACATACATAATGTACAAGACATTTATTTGACAAGTCCAAATTATGCAAACTTAAATGCCTGAAAACAAGCATCAAATATATCTTACATTATATATGTTTAAATGCCAGTTAGCGACTTGAGTATAATGTGCATAAACAAAAATTTGGTCCAGGTATCAAGAGACAGTAATGCAGATTAGTTTCTCACAGCAGTGGTACCAATTCCTGTTGCAGATCAATTTATCTTCAATTCTGGACCATGATGGCACATGTTGATGTCTAGCATATTAATATGTTAAACAGAGAGATGGGCTAACTGGCGTATGAAATCACTGTTTTGATAGTATTGTGTCCTTTTCTGACAAAAGAAAGAAATATTTGATATAGATTAAACCTTATATCATTTATTATAGTTTGGATGTCATCTGGATTCTTTGGCTAAATGTTGCCATGTAAATGAACACAACCCTCAACTATTCAGGTACTCTTTCCAGAACTAGCCATCTAAATGTTAATCCTTGGTAGCATGAGCATAATTGGATGACTTGAAAATAAATCATGCCACCCACCTCATCCATGTCATGCAATTCTAAAGTATGCCATCAAGGTATACATAGTTTCATGCTCATATCATAAAGAATTACCTAGATATGTGTGTTCCGGTTGATCCTTCTTCACATGTTGACAATTATTGAGAATGGCTAAATATGTACCAGATGCATCCACAGCTGGTGCAACCACAAAAACGAAGAAGGGAAGAAGAGGAAGAAGAAGAGATACCAGAGCAGAGGAACCAGAGTACTTCTCTGTGCTGCTCAGCTGCACAGCATTGTGATCTCCAGGCACAGAGCATAGCAAAATGAGTGTGAAAAGAGAGAGGAATCTGTATTGTGCCCTTGCATCCTGCATCCAATCCTCGAAGACTGTAGATCTTGCAACCTACTTAATTGAAAGAAAACCACTTCCTAATGTTCAAAGGTTGCCTGGCTGACCTACCCGACTTGTGATGGAACACAGCAATGGCCTCACAGGTTAGTGAGTCCATGTGGAAGGAAAAGTAGTCAAAACTCAAATAAATAGAAATAAGAGAGAATATGACAAAACATGTTTGCCAAATTAAGAAATATGCACAAACAGATGGATTTTGATCTTTGAAACTTTATGTTATATCTCAATTCTATATACTATTTTATATTATTAATAAATGCATCTCTGTGTCCTTGTGCCAAGTTGGATACTCAGATATGTATCTGAATCTTATTCCCATATCCATGTCCAGGTAATGATGGTGCCATGCCCCAGAAATGCAACCAGGGGACTATATTGGCACCTGACCATCACATCATGATCAGGGGTAGGCACACACTTGGTGGGTCAACAGCAATCCCAAGGGACATTCTGGGCCTGATGTATGACCCTAGGGAGTTTCTTTCTTGTCTAATCTTGTCCTTGTTGAAATTGCATTGAGACAATAACTGTGTTTTTGCACCAATATGGCTCGCTGCTAATGGGAAAGGAAGTGAAATGGATCATTATGATAATTTATAATTTGGGAAGAGAACAATTAATCCATATATCGTTAGTCAATGATTTAAAAAGCGCTAAGCACCAAGGTCCCAAAAACGTCCGAGGCACTAGGCGCTCACTCAAGCGAAGCAAGACATTCTAAAATATTAAAATATAAAAAAATATATAATATAATTAATAAATATAATTATTTAAATAAAAATATAATATTAAATTAAAAACAAAGATTAGCAGTGTTAAAATCTAAATAGTATATTATTAATCTAATAAATAAATATTATTTAAATAATAATTAATAATCTACTATTAATAGTATATTTACTGTTAACAGTAGGGAATAGTAGAGACCGAAGAAGTCGCGGTGAGAAGCTGAGTCGCAAGTAGCAGACAGCAGCGGAAGTTCCGAAGTCGCGGACAACAGGAGGTAACAGACAGTAGTAAGCAGTGAACAACGACAGCGGCAGCGGACAGCAGCGACAGACAGCAGATAGCAGCAGAAGTTGAGGAGACTCGGTCGACGATAGAGGAAGACTCTGAGGCAATGGGACAAACCGTCGACGGCGGAGGTAGAGGGGGAAATCGTCGGCAGCAAACACAAAGGGAGAAATCATTGGCGACGGAAACAGAGAGAAGCGTGTGTAGGGTTGGGAATTGGGGTCGCGTGCTGATATAACAGTTGGTTCAATCGAACCAACTAATGCAAATTTAGGCGATTCAATCACCTTATATCAACCGGGCACTCGCCCAAAGCGCCCGGCGCCTGGGCTCGGGCGAGCACCCAAGTGGTGCCTCATTGAAGCACGCCATCTGACCCTTAAATGAGGCGCTCGGGCCTCGTCTCGCCCAAGCGCCTTTTTAAATCACTACTGTTAGTTGCTTTGTTTGTCTATCTAAACTAAACAATGTCACTAAATTGAATTTATATATCATACACAACTTCAAAGAATATAAATAATTCCAACTATAGATACTAACTTATGAACCAAAAGATTTAAGTATGGACTTACTATCTCCTTGAAATCAAGCCAGCTCCAGTTGACCTGGCAAAGTACAAGTAGCCATGCTAATTAAACTTATCTAGATTGAAAATCAGAAAATTGCATGATCTATAGTCTTGCATATATACATATATACATATATAATCAAACAATTCAAATAATACCTCCCTTGCTGCTTCCCTCCAAAACTATGTCTTCCATTACTTGGTCCTTGGCATTGCGAAGAGGACAAACCCGTTTTATCAAGGTTTGCTGTACTTCCAACACTAAAGTTGAAAGAGGAATGGCCAGTTTGGAATTCAGATGGGAAACCATTAGCTTCTTGGACATTCTTTAATTTACTTGAAATTGTGACATCTGATAGCCCCTGAATAATGTTAACTCTGATACCATTTGGTTGTTGGTTCTGTGTTGTCAAAATCTGGGAGCAGTTGTTACTTGAATCTCCAATATCAGTAACAGCAGCACCAACTGCAGAAGGCATGGTGTTTGCAACCTTTGATTCAATTGATTGTGCCATTTTCTGGCGACTGATTTGAGCAACAGGAGTGACAGCAACTGAATGCAATAATGATGTGTAAGGAGCAGAAGATGCAGAAGCAGCAGCAACTTTGGCAACAGCAGCAGTTGCAGATATAATTTGTTGTGCTCCCTCGCGAAGGTGAATAAAGTCCCCTTCAATAACAAATAACTGGAACCACAAACTTAGAATTTTACTAACATAACAGCTCAAGTTAACATTAGATAGCTCAAATGTTGACGGCTAAAACCTACTTCAGGATAATGTGAAATAAAATCATCAAGCCTTCCATGGTACTTCTTGTAATGGTGCCAGTGAAGGGGTGCAAGCATTTTCCCAAGCCTATTTGGTAGCTAAAACATACATAACATACAAACTTAATACGAATTATGAAAGATATTATAACAATCAGTAAATTTGCTATACTGTTTTGATGCTAAATAGTTATACTCACTGTTGTACTGATTCTGATTCTACCATCTGATCCGGCAGGAACAGCACGGACAATGCAAGCCAAAAGTGATCTTTCATCTAAAAGATTGGGTTCCACTAGAGGTTTACCAGGCATCAAAATACTTGAATCAGGTGCAGCCGATACAGAAGATTCTTCAGTACCATTTAAACTGATAGAGGAGCTACTTTGACTGGCTGATAACATGATACCAGAAGTTAGACGTTGTTCAGATTCGAGCACCTGATCTTGTGATTGGTTATCTGCAGTTATACTGGCCTCAACCTGCATAAACAAAGAATCAACAATACTACAAGAACCTCTACATGCCTGTAGACTGATCTATTAGCCTTTTCAACCAGCATATTGGTGTTCATTGAGATCTAAACTGGCAGCTTTCATTCTTTAATTTTTAACATTTATGAATGGCATAAAAGGGGTCATACCCCAGGTTCATTCTTCTTTTCTGGTGGGTAGAATTCTCTTGCTGAATCCAAGTGAGAAGGTGCATCTACGGTCCCTTGTGGTTGTTGTGTAAATGTGTTCTGTTAACCATCAATGAAAAGTTAGCATAAGCAATAAGTGTTACCTAAGAGACATCAGAGTAGCAATCCATGATCCAGATAAAAGCAGTCTCTTATTAGCAACCTGAGGTTTTTCACTTGAATCATTGCCTGGAGGGCCAGACATCTGTTGCTGGTCTGTGTGGCTGTTAAGTTGGTCAGGATGGACCATCTGTATTTCACCAAGCAGATTGGAGCTAGAATGGGTATCTGGTCTTAAAATATCTTGCTCTGTTTGGGATGTCACGAACTTGCTCTGATTAGGTATCTGTGAGATGTCTGATGCAGTCTAAAAGAGAAAAGAAATACAAATTAATGCTGAAAGTGGCATTGTAAAAACAAACACAAGGCTTTGAAATTCTGTGCTACCAGCACCTGATGATTTTGCCAAAGTTGGTGAGGTGGAACCATAGGCATTGATTGAAAATGACCCATGTGAGACTTAGGAATAGGAGAATTGGTGGATGCTACAGACTGTGGATCCATTACATAACTATGCATTGCAGACATTTGGCCAGGAGGAATTAAGGCATTCATACTAATTATGGAAGATGGCACAACTGAAACACTGGGGAGAGGATCAGTCTGAAAAAAAAAGAAAAAGAAACTTAACATCAAAAGGAGAATACTCTTTAATTATAAATGATATCAGGCAAATATTTAAATTTTAATTTTCTTTGTGCACTAAAATAAACCAGAATAAATAATGCAGCCTTACAATGTATATACTAATTTTTAGTTGAATAGCATTTACATTGATCTAGCTTACATTTATTTGGCATAGAATTTGAGGATACCGGTGTTTGAAGCCGTATAATTACTGTGAACAACAGATCCATGAGTGCAGTGACGAGGAGTTATCAGGACTGTTAGACAACTTCTGGTCCATTGGCACAGGCCAAACAAGTGTTCCCACAACCCAAGACAACATGTGACCACAGGAAACACAGTAATCCATTGCTATTGATAAAAAAAAAAGATGCAAAATAGTTTTGAATTGAGTGTGTAATGCATACACTCAATTGTTATGAAATTTTCAAAGATCAGGAATCTTATTCCTAATTTTTTAGTTTGTTTCCCTTTTCTCACATAGCTTTTCCCTCTCATTTTTTTCCTTTTCTTGTGTGCAGGACGGAGGGTGGCTCTCAAGTGGATTACAAAGTAGAAGCTAGAAGCTACTGATTTATATCTTGTTCATATTTAGTTGGTTTGTATCTACAAAAAATGGATAGCATCTATGATTGAATTCCCAATTTTTGTTATCCAGATCATGTGCCACCACACTCTGAGATGCTGCAATACCAAGAACCAGAAAACAGAACCCAGATCATAGTATCAAGAGATAAATGGTAATATGGTTACATATGCCAAAAGTAATACTCAATTAATGACTCTTGCTCATTTTTATTATTTTTATAATTTATTTTAAGACTTCTAGTCACAACCCGAGTCTGATGGGCTAACTGATCTATCAATTTCATTGATCCCAAACCACTAACAAAAATATTTAAGCTAAAGTTGACAGTAGTACACCCATCAGACCCTTATGAGTCAATCTTAGTCTTGCCCAATCGGGGTGCTACAATCTCCCCTACTTCAGGGCTTGGCATCCTTATCATAGCCCAGATCAAACCTAGTATTGTGCATGTGAGTTATAATAGTCGAGGTGTTATAATCTCCTCATTTAAGGGCTTGACGTCCTCGTCATAGCCCAGTGGTGGCTACACGCCGTGACGAATCCTCTGACTCCATCCACGAGTGGCCACTATACCCTAATATTAGGTCGGCTCTGATACCATTAGTAACGACCCGGTCCTGATGAGCTTATTGGCCTGTCAACTTCGTTGAGCCCAAACCATTGGCCAAAATGTTTAAGTTCAATTGGATAGTAATATATATATCAAACCTTTATAAGCCAATTTTAGTCTTGCGATTCTTGCCCAATCGGAGTGTTATAATCTCTCCCACTTAAGGGCTTGACATCCTCGTCAAGACCCAATATAGTCTAATCAAACCCTAGCATTGTGCATTTGAGTCATAACAATCAGGGTGTTACACTTCTAATCAAGGTTAATACTTAGTATAATATTTTCGAAATGAAAAGAACCACCTTATGTGGTAGTACAGTAGCATCTTTTCATTGGTTTTACTGCAAACCAGTTATGTACACAACCTTAAAGGCAAATAGGCACAGAGCACCTTAATCATTGTATTAAATTTTATAACATGCCATACATGATGAGTACATGCCACACATGATCATAGAATGGTGTTTTGGATACAAAAAGGAAAAAAGAAAAAAGAAAAAGATTCAAAGATACAGCAAGTTACTGAATCTACCAACTTCAGTTAGTGACACAAATATATACTGGCTTGAACTCTGTACCATGTAAATCAAGGAATAATTTAGGAAGCACACACTAAATAGCACAAAGTTTACAAGACACACCAGCCAAATTGCATGAGCATTTCTCCTAATAGCACATATCTATAAATATGCCATATATATGGTTATCTAAACTGTAAGTTGATAAACAGATGCTAATTAATCAATTTTATAGACTTGAATTTACTAAGACATCAAGATTTAGAACTTCCAAATAGTGCAACATTAACCTTTTCCACATATTCCTATAAGATGATACTAGAATGTAGCATGTATCATAAACCCACAAAAGAAATTTCCAAAAATGATTACACTAATGCATCTATATACAAGAAATAAATGAGCTGAGCGAAGCTGGAGTAGTGACATGAGAAGATGTAGAACAAGACTAAAGAGAACTTCAATAGAAACAGTATGAAGAGAATCAATGACTCTTTTCAACTAGATGTTGCTCGCAAGATCACTCAAGGGAGGAGGTGATGTCCATGACACATTAATTGATGGGACCTTGTGACTTATCACTGCATCTACATGCAAAACTAGTTCTACAATTTCCTCGGAAAGGCATACTATCTACAAAAAGAAGGCCACTATATATCTGGAATGCTATCACAGACAATGACAATAATGTTAAGTATCATTTTTCACATATAAATATCAAACTACTACTTTGAATAATCAACACAGTAAAGAAATTTTATTCATTGATTGCCATCAAATAAAAGAAACAACAGGTTAATTGCAAGGTTGCATATCAGGAGGTGAGATTGTTGATGATTAAGCTCTGGTATGAATGGATAAGTTAAAGAGCTTTAATGTTTCATCCTACCTTAGTAGAAGAATTGGAAGCCGAAACATGAGGCATGGTCCTATCTACACTTCCATTAGATGTGAATCCCAAGTGAGTATCTGATTTTCCATCATCTTTCACATTGATCTGGTTTCCATCATATGAAGATGAATCCACTGAGTTCTCATGAGTAACTTGCAAACCATCTATAAACATTCTATTATTTCCCCTTGCCTCAGCCAACTCTAGCTGAAGCTGCTGGATAGCTTGCATATGATAGTGCTCCATTTCGACAAACTAGAAAAAGAAGTCAAACAATAACAGAAAGGGAATGAGGCCAAATTAAAATATTATCATAGCAAAACATAATAACCAATTTAAAAAATATTGTGACGAACAAACAAATGATATGTAGATTGCTGTAGCACAAAAGAAAAAGCAATTGCAATCCAACCTGCCGTTGAGAACCCATCCAATATTGGTTAAACTGCTCAGTACGTTCTCGTAGCTCAGCTTGTAACGACTGGTTAGTAGAAGACTGCAAAGCATCCATTTCTTGAACACGTGCGATCCAAGCTTGCGCCTCCCTTAACTGTTCATCCTTGAAAAGGATAGTTTCTTGTACGACTCTATGCTGAATGGAAGAATTTGTTATAGTTAATTTCTAAATTGTTATAAATTGATGAAACTAAATGATAAGTTCTATTTCAGGAGACAAATTAACAGATAAACATTATAGAAATGTATAAAGTTAACACAGAATAACTAAAAAGTAATACATAATTACTAGCAAATATGAACTCACAATTACTAAAAATTAAGGACACACACAGTTTAGATAATAATTTAAATAATAAAAAGGTTCAAGATAATTATACAAGCTTAATCCATGGTAGTCAGATCACCACAGACAATCCGCTTGATTGGCACTCAATTTCTTGAGTTATTACAACTCTTAATAGCAAATCAGAACCTCCACATTTTCCTAGTACTATAGTATATAGATTCATCTAACACATTTAGGTATCATTTCAATTTTCAAGTGCCTCTTAAATCAGAGACAATGAACTCCACAGAAGTGTTACATGGATAATAGTGTCAAACCCCACAAGATGTCACAAAAGTATCCACATATTCATTGGTTGGACACTAATTGACTCCTAAGTTATGTTAGTCTAATGTTAAATAACAACAACAATACAAGAAGTGAATCTTTTTATGTTTCCAAAGCTACTTATAACATAAAATCTAATACTCATGTTCTCATAAAACAACATGCATCATATTATTATTTTTTATTATTTTCCTTGTATGTATCCCCATGTCTCCATTTTGTATGTTTGCCAAACCGGACAGTTGGATTCATGTCCATATTATATTCTCTTCTCTGGGTCCATATAATACTGCTCCATAAAATCAAAACAGTTGACAAGTGATACACACTTTCACTGTTTATATCTGCCCCTATAAGATAACTTAAGGTCCATGCCACAGGAACATAGGGGCAAACCAATCCTCATCAAGTAAAGCTGATTTAGAAACTTCATTCCAGATGATCCATTTTTACAAATTAGATCAAGTAAAGCCAATTGTCTTCCACATCAACATGTGATATAGATACCTAATGTATAAGGAAACCATCTGAAAGCCATTTGCACAAACACATTTGAATTTAGATGTTTCCTAACTTCTTCAAGCTAACCGATACTAGCAGTCAGTCCTAATCAAAATTCAACAAGTGTAGCGTATATGGTACAATAAGCATATACATGAATAAACAATTCGAATTAACAAAATAGATCCTTACAACAACCACCACAAAAAGGACGAGTAGTACCAAATACCAAGTAAATAATGCTTGAAGGGTCCCATTGAGATGTTGAAACCGCAAATATCACTTCATTAGGTTTCAATTTATGAAATAGAAGGTACATTTTAGCTCAAGAATATGAATTTATATAAAGTAGGAAAAAGAATTGTCACATCAACCTGCTCCTGCAATGCAAGAAACTGAAACTAATGCTTAAATGGTGTCATTGAAACGTTAGCAATCAAAATATTACTTCATTAGGTTAGGTCTAAATTCCATGTGATAGAGGATGGACTCAGAATCATAGTACATTTAAAAAATGTAGGGAAAAAAGAAAACATGTGATCAACCTGTTCTTGCAGTGCAAAAAATTGATTCTCTTTCTCTTGAATATGCTCTTGGAGATCACGTATTTGGTTCAGAAGTTGTGCTCTTTCTGCTTCCGATTTATCCCGCTCCCTTCTGCATAGGATAGTAAGTTCAAGACTCTGGTAGGGGTTTTATCAAACCAGGATGCAGAAGGTTAATTCTATATGCAAAAGATTATTCATTCAATAAACAATTAATCACTGCATGAGAACCGCAATAAGTAGTTTCCTAATAACTAGGAACTGCAAGTCTGCAACTAAAGGATCTTAGAATAAAGGGACATACCTGACCACCTAAATAATTGCATGATGATAAAAGCAAAAAAATTAATTATGGCACTGAAGGGAATAGTAGCTGAATGTTTAACTGACCATACTTGATGTATGTTAGCAACTCATCACCAAGAGAAACAGCATCTCAGAACATTTATACATACAGAACAGCCCAAGCATGGGCCAGAATGGAAGATAGATAAAGGATTCTGACTATAAGATCAGAGTAAAAAAATCACAGAATATAACACATTTAATGAGGCATAATAATTATTGATTTTTATGAGGAAACTCAAATACCTGAAAGCTACTAGCTCCTTGTTTTGTTCTCTGAGAAGGTCCTCTTTTGCCCATGCCTAAATAAAAGCAAAGGCATAAAACAAATCCTTGAAACAAAACTCAAGCTTGCCACTCGAGAAAATCAAAAAGAGGAGAGAGAGAGAGAGAGAGAGAGCCAAAACAAACTTCTTCAGTGTCAATTTTCATAGCATGTAGCTCTCTATCCTTCTCTTCTAGTTTCATCTCCAATTCAAGTATGTGTTGCTCCCGTTCATGTAGTTGCTCCTGTTCAAGGAGTACAACTAACAGATAATAAGCACAACAGTTCACATAAATCAGTTCTAGGATCTTGGTGGAGTTATTACGAGAAGAAAGATACATAAGAATCAACAATGATCATTCAACACAAATCAGAACAAATTATTTGTTTATGCTTAGCATAAGATACAGAGGCAATCATATATAACTACTTGGATTTTAAAAATACTAACCAAGTTGTGTCGATAAAATTCATGCCATTTTGCACATATATGGGCCAAAACACTTGTACTTGGCAATTAAATTACAAGCATATTTCTCTGATATGCAACTAGAATGAAGTAAAATGAAGCATCAAGTTCCATAACAACTGAAAGCTTTTGTAGACTACCAATCAGATATACTGATATCATCTTAATAGCAGCTTTAACCTTTCAAGAATTCAAGAACAGCAAACAAATACGACAAAGACAATGAACTAAAGGTGGTATTAACAACAAAAGGGAAAAGAAAAGTACGATGGGACTCTGGAAGCATTTTAAAGCTAACATTCTCATGAAGAAATAATTATTAAACTAAAAGGAAATAATGAACAGAAGTGGTCAATGGAGTAAATGCATATTCATCCTATGCAATGACAATAACTTAAGCTAGCTACGTGTAAGACATAGAGCATTTTACACCGAGATGGCATTTAAATTGTGGTCAATATATAAGACAAATAACAGATGATTCCCAAAGCCAAACAAATCATGAAAGAAACACCAAGAACCCAAATTGATCACGCATATATTTTATTGATATTGTCCGACAAAACCAAGCATGTGGGAACCTTTAGATTAGCATTGAAATCTATTTGCTCCTTTAGCTGTCCTTCAAAACTATTCTGCACCTCCAGGATATCTGATCTGGCAATCGCCCTAGCTCGGAGCTCAATCTCCATTTGCTGAAGCCTTTCTCTCTGCCTCGTGATTTCTTGCAGCTTCTGCTGCAATATATCATCATTCAACTCACCAACACCTTCAGTAGTAACTGAACAAGGATCCACATCCAGCAGGCTTGTACCCTCCTGCACCTTTACACAACAAGTGTTACCCGAGAAAAAGATTAATCTTTTGCCCCCAAAAGCACCTTCTTCATAATATTCCCAAAAGCGCCTTCCCAAAAGATAGATTTACACCTATATTTTGCCTCCTAGACAACAGAATACCGGAGTATATACCTCATATATTGTTCTCTCGGCTGATTGGCCCGATTTAACACACACTTGTTTCTGCCGAACATAAAGATTTGAGTGCATATACAAACCGCAATACGTTTATCAAGAAATGAAGCGCATTTGACCTCACCTCGACTCCACTGCTCCGGAAGGAGTGCTCGGTGACGGCACGCCACTCCTTTCTGGCTGCCTGAAAAGAGGGCACCGGAACGGCTCCGCCGAGGACGGCGGCGGCGTTCATGGGTTCTGACAGGACGGTGCTAGCCCCCCGGCAGGGCGATCGAGCTCAGCCCCGCCTCCAGACGAGGAGCCCAGGCCGAGAAAAAAATAAGGGCTTCTGGCACCAAAAAAGAGGACGCTCGGCCTTCCAAGCAAGGATCGGGTGATAAGAGCGATCCTAGGGTTTTGAGATGGTTGGCCAAGCCCTAATTCTTGAAGATATCGAAGGCGAGTAGGATTCCAGGATGAACCGGAGGTGGATTGGAGAGGAGCCCGAACCAGATAGAGGTCGAGTGGAGAAACTAGACTGAGATTAAGGATTTGGTCGGAGGAAGCTAACGGAGGCTGGGGCGGGGAAGAGTGGGAAGAGAAGAGGAGAGGAAAGCGTCGGCCAATTTATAGGGGTCGGAATGGGGAGACGGGGAAGATTACGATGAGATCATGGGAGGCGAATGGTGCGGGTCGGATGACCGTCGGTGGGTTTGGTAACGACGCCGTCAACAGTACTATGAGTCCACACGGTGGTCAACGGATCCGATCCTTTCGTGTAGAGAACCGAGACTCCAATGGTACCGTAATAGACTTTTGGTCGAATCAAGTCCAAACCCACAGTACCCGATCCAATTATTGGGTCAAATTGGGTTGGGTTTCCCGAATTTGGATTTGGGTTGGGTCGGGAAATCCAATCCCAGAAATAATGGATCATAAGTAACTCTTTTGTCAAACACTACGAAGTCAACCTTTGACATGAATTGGACTATCGTTTCCCACACAAAATATTTTTGGCTTCATGTATACAGATGATCTATATATGACTTAATCCGATTCAATGTGACACATTGTTATAGCCTCGTGTATTTATCTACGTAGATTCCTAAAAATCCAACCCAAGTTTGCATTCGAACCTAATAACAATTAAACTTCAAACCAATCCTAATTTTTAGTCACTGCCATAAGAAATTAATTGAGCTGATGAGAAGCAAAAGACTAAATGTGGTCATAATTACTATGCAAAGCACAATAATACGCTGCACAGAGTTAAAATGTTGATTGAGGATTAGATGTCATATTCATTCCATGATAGGATCCTTAATGAGGAAATGATGTTGATGTTAGTGCCAACTATGGGTTATATGCCACATCCATAACGTTTAATTTACATTAGTGGTAGGGTCTTACTAGTAAATAACACGATGATTTCATGGTTTTATTTTGCATCTCAAAAAATCAAATAAATAAATCATAATCATAAAAATTATTCTCATTTGAGATAGTGTGGCATGCTAGGGGAATTAACGTATATATATAGCCTTCAGATTTGGTCAACAGGCAAGTTGTGCTTTTACAACCTTATCAAAAAATTTGAAGCTTTTTGGGATTTAACATGCATAATTCTAATTATTGCTTTGCTCATTTGAACGAATAAGACGTTTGATTTAAAAAGTATTTATAAGTGTTAATTTCAGAATTGATTATTGATTTACATTCGAGTTAATCGAGTTGATTTACTTTTTAAAGATCATCATATTTTATAAATTAATTTTTTAAGGAGATGAATGTACCTTTAGACGAATCCCTCTTGTCCAACAACCAATCCAGTTCAAAAATAAAGTTTTGGCCCATAATTAGAAGAAAAAAAATTTATTTGTTGAGCACTAAGGAAATATTTCTAGAATTAAAATATTTTAAAAAAATATTTTTTTATCTAACTCAAGTAAATATTGTAAGTTCTCTAGACTCTATGTGTCCATGTGTCAAGTTTAAGTTGGTTCAAGAATATTGATCATATAACATCATTACATTTTAAGAAAACTTATTCATGTTAGTGCTATGATATATCGTAAGAACTCGATTACTATGGTCTATGCTAAAAACTTAGTTAAGGATTGTCTTAGAAGTTCATATTCGACTATGTGGATCATGCTGGGCATGTTGTTCGATTTGCTTGTTAAGGATAATTTAAATGCATAAAAATACTTTATAGTTTCAAAAACTTATCCAAATGGCTTATTTCATCAATGGTATGAGAAGTAGGAGATATATGATAACGTCTAAAAAAATGTTAACTCAAATGATATAGTAATAAGATGTTGGATATAGGAGTATGAGGGTATCAAGGTACGTCAATTCGAATTGTTAAGTATGGGGTGTCACACACAAGAAACAAGTGAGGGCATTGAAGCATGTGAACTTGAATCACTAACATAGAAGGCATTTGACATAGGAGACTCACGAGGATAACTAGAGGTATTGGCTAACATAGAAAGCATTGACATAGGAGACTCACGAGGATAACTAGAGGCGTTGACTTCATCACTCATGCAAGAGATGTCATATATAGCAGATGTGTGAGGGGTATCAGGGTGTACCAATTTAAACCAATCATGTAAGAAGCATTGAACTACTTGTGTGGGGGTGTTGGACACAGGAGACTTGCTATGATGCTAGAGTGTGCCAACTTGAATTAGTGCAGAGATGCATGAGGGTGTCGGGGTATGATGACTTGAATCACCATATATACGGGACATCGGATGTAAGAGACATTTGAGAATATTAAGATATACTAACTTGAACTGCTCATATAGAGATATATTGAATACAAAAGACATATGAGGGCGTCAGGATATACTAGCTTGAACTACTTGTATAAAGGGGATCACTTGCAAGAGATGTGATGAAGACATATCGACTTGAAACACATGTAGAAAGCATTGAATATATGAGACATGCAAAGACGAGACATGTCCACTTGAAACACATGTAGTGAGTATATGAGATAACATTAATTCAAGCTATGATACGGCAATCACATGCTACAATTGATGAGTTATAAGGTTTTGTATAGTTGTCTATGATGCAAGTTGTGGAAGGAATGAAATAATCATTTGCGTAACACTTGTTGAGCTAGCTCAAAGAAGATCTCGATAGGTATGTGGGTTGAATCATTTTTGGAGATGTAGGGATCAGCGATTTGACAATTGAATGAGAAATAGGAACTCCTATGTTGTTATATGAGTCCAAACAAACCACATCTCCATAGCTAAAACACAATTATGCCGATATTTAAGATTCTATCGAGAATCCAAAAGACCCGTCCAATATGCTCCAGATCTCTTGCTCAAAAATCAGATCAAGGTTCGAACTTTAGTTATATCAGTACATTGTTTGTCCATCTCTATGGCAATCGACCACTCCTAGATAGGTTTTGATGTGTCCAAATGATGTCTGAAAATTAAAATAGAAATATTATTAATTTTATGATATTGGCTTTATTTAGATTTATAAATACATTTACACAGATTTGTTTTGGAAAAAATCCTTCCATATATATGTACTAGAATACTTATAAGCGAGACATATACAAGACATGAACATCATTGGTGAATTTCTCATAAATCATGCTTAATTATCATCTTCCAATTTTACCAGTGTTTTAATCTCGTATCGTCACCGCCACCTTAGGCGAATGACTAATTATGTGAGGCTAGCTGAATTGCTTCATGAGATTATATTATCGTCCATAGCTACTACCACAAATACCATAACAACCATCCAATTAGTACTTCAAATCATACTCAAAGAGACTGATATCATCCAAAAATTAATAATGCATGAGAATCATGCTCCAAGTTTCGTTAATTAGCATTGTCATGCTTAACATATTTGACACTTAGCTCCAAATGCTCTTGAATGATAAGGTCTCAATGGAGATTGTTTATACTTTATTAGTTAGGACTTGGATAGTGATCTCTTGTGCGTCCAATATCACAGGAGTTTGATGTGGTGGACAAAGAATTATATGTTCCATCGACTTCTTGTCCCTCTCCTATTTCTAGTTTTCCATTGCTGTGTTGGATGCGAGCTTTATATCTGACCTAACCATCATCTCATCTCACTCGTAACTTCTTTATGAGACGATTGCACCAACACATTAAAAATGCATATGTGCCTCTCTGGTCTGTTCGAATCGATTGATCAAGGAGACCATGAGATGATGCAATGCTAGAATCAGTAAAGAAGAACTACAAGGATAAAACGTTTGCAGCATATATGGTGATGACAAGGAACGCATTTGATGCATTAGCTATGTTCATTTCACAATCCATAATTTGCTTTGATCCAAAGGCCAAAGTTAGGTCAGTGAGACATCCTATCTCCAGGAGCCAGTGATGGATCATAGTCGGGTTCAGGTTCCTCTCTCTCTCTCTCTCTCTCTCTCTCTCTCTCTCTCTCTCTCTCTCTCTCTCTCTCTCTCTCTCTCTTAAAGATTAGGCAAAGCAAAGCCCTCTGCCGTCAGAAGGTGATATGAGATTAAACAGCAATATCTTGATCAACTCTTTCCAAATTAAATACACTAAAAGGTGTTAATGGGCATAGAATGATGTAAATGTGGACCTCTCCATCCACATCCGACCTAAAATTAATCTTGTTCGGTTCCAGGCATATTTGCTCATGCATGTGGTCATGGAACTCATGCTAATTAAAAGCATATGTCACAATTGACTTCCCACAGTCTCTTCGTAACTCTTCTTCTTATTCTTCTTATGAGACAAACTACAATTAGGTCCTTTAAAGTGCAGAGTTGCTTGTGCTTGTACCAGTCTTGATGTAAACTATAATTAGGTCATACAGTATGCAAATCATGATTGGAAGTCTTGGAGTTGTTCACTTTAAACATGCTTTGTTAGCAGCTATGACTTTCCTTACTACGTCATGCACATGAACTCATGGAGATTGGAGAGTACAAATATGATTAGGTTTAGGTCATTACAAGACTCTTAAACACTTGTATAAACATGTTCAATTGTGATAGGTGATAGAGAACTGTAGCCATCAATGAATCACTTATTTTATGCTCTCTCGTGATCCATGCATCGATGGACTTCACAAAGCTATAGTAAAGTCACAATAAAGCTAATTAGTATATCATCGATGATGAGATAATTGATCTGCTTACTTTGTTAAGTCTGAATCATTCCCGAAAATATTTAAACTTAATCTAACATTAGGATAACGATAAATACTCAATTCAAACATTTATTCATTACCGATATGAGATTAAACCTCGGTGTTACACATTGATCAAGAAAGATTGGAAAGAAATGAAATCTAACATGATGTTTTTCTTGTTTTTCAGCATTGTGTAGTTCCATGATTCGTGAAATCCTCGGTGAATTTCCAAATCCTAGAATCATTTAGTTTGTTGTAATGATTCGGAGTATGATTCTTAAATGAACTTATAATAAGGTGAGATTTAGTTTCCAAATAGTGGAAGTGCAAGGGTAAATAAAACCAGCTCTGGAACCTTAGGCTTCACCACCATCATCATCCTATCTTCATTAGAGTTTTGTGTTGGTACTCTTAAATTTAGAATATGTGAGTGGTTGCTTTTATATATCGGTATTAGCCAATAATTGCTAGATTAAACTTTTGAGTAGAGTTGAAGTATGTCCAACTACCATAATAATATAATGTCGATTTGATCGACTAAGAAAATTTCTCTTTGGATCCGAGGAAAATATAATAAATAACATGCGAGAAAATAAACTGGCAATTGACTCATTGTAAGTTTTAATGAGACTTCTCTAGATTTTTTTCTGAAAGGATTAAAGTGAATTTGACAACATTTATGATGTTACACTCATAAATAAATTTTTCATGCTAAAATTAGTTTCGGAGTTAAAAATGTAGATGAAGTCTTCAAAGCCATAAGACTGAAATATCTAATCGAGTGAGAATTATTTTGTGTTTTGGGATGCACCCAAGGTTTTTTATAACGTGGCTTTGGGATTTATATGGTTTCACGTATTCTTTAACCCAAGTGGCATTATGCTATGCCAAATTTAGAGAATATGAGATGGACACATTAAGAGAGTGCCATTACATTAGCTAAGTACGATGAAAATGTTATGGATAGAACAATCAGAATCACTTGATATCGAGATATCAATCATGTGAAGCATATCGATCATCTGATATTAAGATATCGATTGTCCATTCATTACTTTCTCTTATCTCGATTTTTGTTTAATTGGTCAAATTAAAATTTTAATATTAATTAAAATTTAAATAGATTGATGATTGCCCTTAAAGAAAATAAGATGGATGATTTGTAAGGGACATTCCACAACTCTTCTATGAAAATTTGCGTCAATAATATAAGACAACTCTTGTGCCATATACACAAGAAGACAAATTTGACGAATAATAAAAAATATATATTTATAAAACTATAATTTCAGATTTTTTTTTGCCTCTCAATTTATCGTGATTTAAAATCAATATAACTTTTTATTCTTCATCAAAAATAAATAACAAGAGAATTTTTGAAAAGATTGAATCGCTGAGAAAATGATCATTTTGTTATTTTTCTAATTAAGAAAGACTTTATAATATCAAATTAATAAATAATCGTGACAAATTAAGAATGTAGGATTCTTTATTAGCAAGTAAATCAACTGAGATTTACTCTTATCCTGATTTAAATATTCACATAAGTGTGTAAAATGTAGAATTTTTAAGCTTGACAGCCAACCAACATAATAATATCATGAAATGTATATCATTGATAATAAGTTTACCAATAACAATTCTAACTAATTTTAACTTAATGACAAATAAATTTAAATATATATTTGTATATATATATATATATATATATATATATATATATATATAAATATATAATATGAGTGAGCATAAGATAAAAGTGTTATTTAACTTAGAATTTTTCATTGTATTTACTCATAACTTATAAATGAAATGATTGTGAAAAAATATTTTATACTTCCAAAAGTATATTAGAGCACATGGCTATTGAATTCTTTTTTCCTATAATCTTTTCATAATAAAAAAATCTTTTTAAGATAGTGTTAAGAAAAAATATCGTTGATATCTTTATCAATTCAATATGATCCTAATCCATATGTTTAGAATCGTCCAAGGTAGAAAATGTCTCCTTCTGAGATAAAAATATCATGCTCTTGAGATAAAAATATCGTACTCCCAAGATATTACATGTACAAAGATCAAAGTTAGAAGAAGTTTTACAAGCTAATCCATGCGGCACTTAAGTTAGTCCATAGATTGACTTCTTTAGGTCTATGTCCTTGATTTAAATACCTTCATATCCAGAGTTAATGATGTATTTTTATATTTAACTTTGGAGAGATAAAATAATTCTCATAAAGATTATATAGGAAAGATAGTTTATGATCGTCTTGAATTGTTTGTTGGACTCGTACGGACAAAATATTCCTATGAATATTGTACATGAGAGATATCTTGTAATCACCCCAAATTATCCCTTCGACTTCTATCCCCGTGGTAAGCGAATGAATCTAGGCCTTTTCATTTCATGAACCTATGCTTGCGTGATGGGTAAAGATTGACTAATTATGTATTTTCTATTGGGTCAAAAAATAATGATAATTTTTTTATTATTTCTAGAAAGCCATTAAATGTACTTAAGATCTTATTTCCTTAATCGAATAGATGTGCTCATCCCTTTCGTCACACCATCTGAAGCTGGCGAATCATCAAAAGGATGTCCTTCGGAATTCTCTCTGAACCCATCGTTGCTGATGCAACGGCCGCACTACTGGTCTCAACGAAGAAATCCTCTCTATCTCTGTCTCTCTCAAGCAGCATTGTAATTGGTTAAAGGATTCAAAAAGAGTGTGCCATGGATAATGACAACAAATTCTACGATGCAGTGGCTCTTCCACTTGGACCGAGCAAAATTTTGGGCATGAAACCTGCCTTGTTTGAGTTGGTGAGGTTTGACTTTAGTACCAAGATGGTTTGGTGGTTGACCTATTCAAATCTGACCTTATTCAACATCAGTTTCAGTCCAACATGGGTCTCTCACAGCTGCATGCTTCCCATGGCGACCCTCCCTTTTTCGTTTGCTTGGGTGCAGACCACCCCACAGCATATCTTCCCTGAACGATGCCTCCTGCCATTCCTATCTTCAACGGTGCATGCATAGTTTCAGTCGACACAAGAGACAGATAATTATTAGTGCATGCTAGAATTGGTTAATAATTTTGGATCTGCAGAGATAATGTCCTTTGAAGAACAACGAATTCTAATATAGAAACAACTTTTTTCTTTTGAAGAAAGAAAAACCCTGTAATTAAGATTTGTTATAATATAATTATCTCATGTATCTTCAGGGGGTTCTCTAATGGAGGCGAGAGAATAATTTATCACACTCAACAAAAAATTCGGTTTTGGACAAAGGAGTGCAGAACGTGTGGACTGGAATTGGTATTTATTTTTTAGATTTATGAAGATTTGTTTTTTTGAGAATAAAGAATTATATATAGACATGACTTCTTTGTAAAGTAATAAAATTCTTAAAATTATGACTGATTATTGGATAAATTCTGAAAAAAGTTTTTTACTTTTATCAATTTTATCGTACAACGTTTCTATTTTAATTTTTTAAAATATTTTTTTTTTCAAAATAACTATTCTACCCTTTCATCGATTGTCTAACTTTCACTTAACCTAACCTAGCGTATCGGCTATAGCCTTCGTCATTGTTCCTAGAACCAAATAATCTACTACGATTTTACTCGCTCAAAATCGACAGGGGATAACCCTGTACATGGTGGAGGGGATAGTTTTAATTATTATTATCTTCATCATCTCATGCTACTCACACCCCTCGAGGACAAATCACCCCCTTTACATATAGCCTTCTACGAGAGCTAGTTGCCTCACTTCATTTGCAATCGTTATACAAGGATTGATAACTCTCATACAACGATTACAAGCGAACGAGGACAATCGGTTCTCATATAAGATCATCGGTGAAGGAGCGATCAACGAAAGAAGAAATAAAATGGACTTTTCACGATGTACTGTTTTAATTTTTTTTAAAATAAATATGCATAAAAAATAAAAGAAAATATGAATTTTTTAAAAAATTCACCCAAGATTTTTTTCTAATTTTTTCTGCGGCAAAATAAGTAGTGAATAATCGAGTTGTGAGTGGAGCTTAAGAATAAGATAGCTCAACAGGTAAAATCTCTACGTTGATCAGATCCTTATCCAACCCCACTTGACGGTACACCCTTGGCACCCACGGCACGAAACACGAACGCCCACGTGGTTATTGACCAATCCCAATGCGATTATAACGCGAGCCGTACCACGATGGCGTAAGACAAAGTGTCCGTCCTCAAGCACGCGTAATTCGTGACGTAATTAGTCAACCCGGAAGAACGCTTACATTTGGAAGAGATATGGTGGAGACTCTACCGTGGCAACATCTGGGCCGTCCGTGGTTACGTTTCTTGGACGCCTTCCTCCTTCCCCCTCGATAAGATCTATTATAGCTCACCCCCATCTGCGACACTCACTGCTATACCGCACGGTCTCACGAGACGATCCCCCCTTACGTGCTTTCGGAATCGCGGGTCCCGTCGGATGACCGCAGGGTAGCTCGACGGCTGTCGGGTCGTAACGGAACGTCCCGATAAGATACACGATATATTACTCCGATAAATTGAGATATAAAAACGGTTCTCGAGATTCTTCCTATTGCGTGTATTCTTCCTCCTATATAAACCCCCCCATACCTCGACTCGAACTCGCGCCTGGTTCTGCTTCTTCGTTCCCTCTACCTGCGCCGCGCCCCTCCACGCTTCCCCGTTAGGGTTCCGTCCCGTCTGACGTCTCCATCTACCACTACGCGTCTCTGAAGGCTCCTTATTCCCCTTATCTGAGGGTGTGGCCAGGTCGGCGGTGGTTGGTTCCGCGAATCCCCGGCGAGCTCCGCCCCTTGCGGTGCTCTTCGGTCATCGATCCCTTCGTCTCCACCGTCTTCTGAGGGATTTTGTGGCGTGGGGATTTTGTGGTCGTCTGAGGGAGCGCTAGGATTTACCTTCTTCATATCAGACCATTCCTGCTTCGTTTGGGGGGGTAGCCGAGGCTCCGGCCTCGGCGGCTTGCAAAGCCCCCATCTTGACATCGAGATCTGAAGTAGCGTCCTTTTTCCCTTTGTTTGCGGCTACTACCGGGAAGAGATGCCGGCCTTCACGTGCGTCGATGCTGCAGTGCCACCCCATGGCTACGCCTTTGCGTGGGACGGCGCTCTTCCCGCGCAGGGGGCATTCCCCGGCGACGCTTCGACGACGGCGGATGGCCCCACCGCCGACTTGTCCTCCCCGTGGTCCACTGACCTCTCCGCTAAGCTCTACCGGATCGATGGATGGGGTGCGCCCTACTTCTGCGTCAATGCTTCCGGCGACATCTCTGTCAGGCCGCACGGCGCCGCCACCCTCCCCCACCAGGAGATCGACCTGATGAAGGTGGTGAAGAAGGCCTCCGGCCCCAAGTCCGCCGGCGGGCTCGGTCTCCGTCTTCCACTCCTCGTCCGCTTTACTGACGTCCTCAAGCACCGGCTTGAGTCCCTGCAGCAGGCTTTCGACGTCGCCATCCGATCCAATGGCTACGGCTCCCGTTACCAGGGGGTCTACCCGGTGAAGTGCAACCAGGATCGGCACCTCGTGGAGGACATCATGGAGTTCGGGGCGCCATTCGACTTCGGCCTCGAGGCCGGGTCCAAGGCCGAGCTCCTCCTCGCCATGACCTGCCTGACGAGGGCGAGGCCCGAGGCATTCCTCATCTGCAACGGATACAAAGACGAGGAGTACATCACCCTCGCCCTCATCGCCCGGAGCATGGATCTCAACACGGTGATCGTCCTGGAGCAGGAGGAGGAGCTTGACACGGTCGTCGAGACCAGCGAGAGGCTCGGCGTCCGGCCGGTGATTGGCCTCCGGGCCAAGCTCCGCACCAAGCATTCCGGCCATTTCGGATCCACCTCCGGGGAGAAGGGCAAGTTCGGGCTGTCCACTGCACAGATCCTCTCCGTCGCCCAGAAGCTGCAGCGCCTCGAGATGCTCGATTGTCTGCAACTCCTGCATTTCCACATCGGCTCTCAGATCCCATCCACAGCGCTGCTATCCGACGGGGTCGGCGAGGCCGCCAATATCTACTGCGAGCTCGCAAGGCTCGGGGCGTTGATGCGTGTGATCGACATCGGCGGTGGCCTCGGTATCGACTACGATGGCTCTCGCTCTGGTGGCTCGGACATGTCGGTGGGCTACGGCCTCGATGAATACGCCAATGCTGTGGTCCGGGCGGTTATGCTCGCTTGTGACCGGAAGCATGTGGGCCACCCGATCATTTGCAGCGAGAGCGGCCGGGCTCTCGTATCCCACCAGTCGGTGCTCATCTTTGAAGCGGTCTCATCCACCAGCACTAAGTCTGAGGCATCGTCGTCGATCTGGCCTAACCACGCGTGCCTTCTTGATGAGCTTGCGGATGATGCTCATTCTGATTACCACAATTTGATTGCCGCTTCCCTCCGCCGCGAGAACGAGACCAGCGTTCTATATGCTGAGAAGTTGAAGCAGAAGTGCGTCGACCATTTCAAGGACGGCATTCTCGGCCTCGAGCACCTGGCGGCTGTCGATGCTGTCTGCGACCTTGTGTCGAAGGAGTTCGATGTTGCCGATCCGGTGAAGACATACCATGTCAACCTATCGCTTTTCACCTCGATTCCCGATTTCTGGGCGATCGGGCAACTCTTCCCCATTGTTCCAATTCATCGTCTTGACCAGCGGCCGGTGGTCAAGGGGATTCTGTCGGACCTAACATGCGACAGCGACGGGAAGGTCGATCGGTTCATCGGGGGGCAGTCGAGCCTCCCGTTGCACGAGCTCGAGAGGGGCGGCGGGGCGGGCGGATACTACCTGGGGATGTTTCTGGGAGGGGCTTACCAGGAGGCGCTCGGCGGGCTGCACAACCTCTTCGGGACGCCGAGCGTTGTGCGGGTGTCGCAGGCCGACGGGCCGCGCTGCTTTGCGGTGACGCTGGCGGTGCCCGGCGCGTCGTGCACGGACGTCCTGCGAGCGATGCAGCATGAGCCCGAAGTGATGTTCGAGACACTCAAGCAACGCGCGGAGTGCGCGGGCGGGGACGCCGTGTCGTGCGCCCTCGCCCTCGCCCACTCCTTCGACACCATGCCGTACCTGGTCTTCGACGCCAACGGCGGGTACAGCGTCGTC